>NC_084564.2:14180000-14190000 GCF_033978685.3 Nerophis lumbriciformis | reverse complement strand
CATAATACAATACACTAAATTAAATATATAGATCAAAACATTAATATAAATAATATTAAATACAATAGTGTACATCTAATAAGGCACATAACTCTTAATACAAATATTATATATTATTATTGTAATAGAAATGTATGTTATGATTATAGGACCAAGTTTATTATGGGAATTATGGGAGCTACTATTTTCTTTCATTCTTAAAATATATATATTGAGTTAATGTAAATGATCTCTTCGCTAATTTATTGAACAGATGTCTGCATACAATTTGTGTCCAGATCAATACACTTCATTTGTAGCTTTTCACAGAGATCACACAGAAGGCCCAAAAGGTCAAATGTCTGCCCTCGTTTTTAACGTTATTAAGTGAACGTTGAGTGAAGCGAGAGCATTTGTTTCTCAGGTCAAAGGTCACAGGATTGATTCATGGATTGTCCTCCAGTTGTTAATCCTCTTTGGAACGCTGACAAAACCAAACTGACTGTAATCCAAAAATAAATGTGAAAGTTTATGCATTTCAAAGTTCACATTAATAATGCATGAACAACTTCAAACAAGTCTCAGCAGATCGGATTATATGAGTTCAAAATCAAGAAATGAATAACAATAGTTATGCATACAGTACAATCGTACCAATGCGAAACATCACTATTACTGAGACTTAAATCGGATCAATTCCCATCTTAGGGTCAGAATAGAATATGTTAATAAAGCTGGAGTTATTCCGGATTTAAAAGGTCATGACACGTTTGTGAACGCCACTGAGATACAGACATGTAAAGTAATGTAATATTATGGTATGTAATGTCATGTAATTGTATGTCATTCAATGCAATGTAAAGTGACCCTAACAATGTAATGTAATGTAACGTAATATGTCATGTCATGTCATGTAACGTAATGTAATGTAAAGTAATATGTCATGTAATGCATACTTGCCAACCCTCCCGGATTTCCCGGGAGACTCCCGAAATTCAGCGCCTCTCCCGAAAACCTCCTGGGACAAATTTTCTCCCGAAAATCTCCCAAAATTCAGGCCGAGCTGGAGGCCACGCCCCCTCCAGCTCCTTGCGGACCTGAGTCCGCTTTCCCACAATCTAAACGTCTACAGTAAAGCAGTTCGTCTGCCGTAAACAGCAATGTTGTGACACTCTTAAACAGGACAATACTGCCATCTAGTGCATTTGATGAAAGCACTTTTGTGCGTGCCCACAGAAATGCATCATCAGAGGGGTTGTTCAGCATGGTTAGAAAGATAGTGACAGAGAATAGAACAATGATTGACAATTCAACCCTTAACTCAACAATGAGTAGATGAGTGTTATGTGTGTGTATATGTGTAAATAAATGAACACTGAAATTCAAGTATTTCTTTTATTTTTATTTATATATATATATATGTATATATATATATATATATATATATATATATATAAAATAAATATATATTTATAGCTAGAATTCACTGAAAGTCAATTATTTCTTATATATATATATATATATATATATATAAATATATATATATATATATATATATATAATAAAATAAATATATATTTATAGCTAGAATTCACTGAAAGTCAATTATTTCTTTTATATATATCCATCCATCCATCCATCCTACCGCTTATTCCCTTCGGGGTCGCGGGGATGTATATATATATATATATATATATATATGAAATACTTGACTTGGTGAATTCTAGCTGTAAATATACTCCTCCCCTCTTAACCACGCCCCCAACCACGCCCCCGCATCCAACCACGCCCCCCGCCCCCGCCCCCACCCCCACCCCCACCTCCCGAAATTGGAGGTCTCAAGGTTGGCAAGTATGTGTAATGTAATGTGACGTAATATGTCATGTCATGTAATGTAATGTGACGTAATATATCATGTTACGTAATGTAATGTAATGTAATGTAATGTAAAGTAATATGTAATGTAATGTAAAGTAATATGTCATGTAATGTAATGTAACGTAATATGTCATGTTATGTAATGTAACGTAATGTAATGTAATGTAAAGTAATATGTCATGCCATGTCATGCAATGTAATGCAACACAATATGTCAAGTCATGTAATGTAACGTAACGTAATGTAATGTAAAATACAGTAATATGTCATCAAATCAAATCAAATCAACTTTATTTATAAAGCACATTTAAAATTTACTACAGGGGTAGCCAAGTCATGTCATGTAATGTAATGTAAAGTAATAAGTCATGTCATGTAAAGTAATATGTCATGTCATGTAATAAAATGTAACGCAGAGTAACCCTAACCAATGCAATGTAACGTAAAGCTGATAGAACATGCAGACTGACTAATTAGGGAGCACAAGAAAGCGCTGAGGGCGGCGCAGCAAAGCGAGGCGCGGCGATAACGCGTGCATTGACACTGTCGCTAATCCCACTTTCATCCCCCGAGACGGGCCCTGACTTCTTGTATCTTGCTGCCGGAGGCTGGATCACTAACTGCTGTGTCAAGACAAGATTCCGATGCTACATTAATTGATATCGACTTTTTCCAGTTCTCCAATGATTGCTGCTTGTTTGCAGCCGGGAAGAGCTGACAATCGAGTTGTGACCTTCATCACTGACTCACCACCGCACAGAAATCTCATTGATGAATACAAACTACGAGCATCTGGACCGTCTGGAGGAAGAGTGGAGATACCGCAACTTACAAGTATTTTAAGATGTGACTTGTTGCTCGCTTTTTGTTACGCTTTAAGTCGCGTGCATGCATTTGAGTTACTAGAATGTTGAGTGCACAACAATAGTTACATCTATAAACACAACCATAGTTATATCTATAGACAAAACCATTGTTATATCTATAGACACAACCATTGTTATATCTATAGACACAACCATTGTTATATCTGTAGACACAACCACTGTTATATCTATAGACACAACCATTGTTATATCTATAGACACAACCATTGTTATACTGTATCTATAGACACAGTCATAGTTACATCTATGGACACAACCATTGTTATACTGTATCTATAGACACAGTCATAGTTACATCTATGGACACAACCATTGTTATACTGTATCTATAGACACAGTCATAGTTACATCTATGGACACAACCATTATTATATTTATAGACACAACCATAGTTATATCTATAGACACAAGCGTTGTTATATCTATGGACAACCATTGTTATATTTCTGGACACAGCCTTTGCTATAACAATAGATACAACCATAGTTATATTTATGGACACAACCATTGTTATATCTATAGACACAACCATTGTTATACTGTAACTATAGACACAGCCATAGTTACATCTATGGACACAACCATTATTATATCTATAGACATGACCATTGTTAAATTTCTGGACACAACCTTTGCTATATCTACAAAGGTTTGTATAACACAAGCGTTGTTATATCTATGGACAACCATTGTTATATTTCTGGACACAACCTTTGCTATATCTATAGACACAACCATAGTTATATCTATAGACACAAGCGTTGTTATCTCTATGGACAACCATTGTTATATTTCTGGACACAGCCTTTGCTATAACAATAGATACAACCATAGTTATATGGTTAGAACCCAGGATGGCTGAGTGGTTAAAACCGTTGCCTCCCCAACAAGTGCTACTGGGTTTGAATCCCAGTAGGACTGACGGGTTACATACAAAACTCTAGTTGGAAGAGTTAGTGTTTTATCGCATCTCTTTGATAGTTTACTGTGAAAGTGTCCCAATTTAATATGGCAATAGGGCCCGAAATCTGGCATTGAAAACCACAAGGATAGCTGAGTGGTTAACACTGGCAACTGTGAACCAAGGGGTACTGGGTACGAATCCCGTTCAGGTTACAATCCTCCTGACAAAAGAGTGAGTGTTTTGTTTCACCTCCATTGTAGTTTACTGAGACATGTTCTCATTTAAATATGTCATTAGGGCTGGAAATCTGCTCCTCAACTGAATAAGTATAGCTGAGTGGTTAAACAGCTAGCTCCCAATCAAAGGGAACTAGATTCAAATCCAAGTCATGGTTGAGCGGTGACAAGGTAAGCTCCAGCTGGGGGAGTTAATGTTTTATATCCTAGTTTACTAGGACAGGTTATGTTATCGGGGCCCGAAAACTGTGAATTGGCAGACAAAGGATAGCCGAGTGGTTATAGCGGCTAACTCCCAATCAAAGGATACTAGGTTCAAATCCAAGTCATGGCCGAGCAGTGACTATGAAAGCTCCAGCTGGGGGAGTTACTGTTTTATATCATAATTTTCTGAGACAGCTTCTCAAATAAATATGTCACTGGGGCCCGAAATCTTGCCTCAAGAAGACCAAGAATAGCTGAATGGTTAAACAGCTAGCTCCCAATCAAAGGGTCCTGGGTTCAATCCCAGTCTAGGTCGATCGACTTGCCAAGCCAAAGTATGCAGGAGTGGGGACGCCGGACAATGTGGGGGTGTTTCACCTCCCCCACACAGTGTACCATCGTAATTCCTAGGCTGGTGATGGGTGGGAATAGGAACATGAATAATTAATCATTGTGGGCCTTGACCAATTAGCTCTTCTGGGTCTGACAGACAATTAGTAATAAAGTAATAATTGGAAAATGAAACCAAAAATTGAGTGAACACTGATTGGTTAATTGGAAAAAGAAAAAAAAATCAACATAAAACAGATAATTAAAGTAATACATTGGACAAATTAAATAAAAAAATTGAGTAATTGGAAATGTATTAACGATAATGAACAAATTAACGATAAGGAATCATTATCGTTAATTAACGATAATGAACAAATTTGTTCATTATCGTTAATTAACGATAATTAATTATTTTTTTTCCAATTAACCAATCAGTGTTTATTAATTAACCAACCACTCAATTTTTGGTTTCATTTTCCAATTATTACTTTATTACTAATTGTCTGTCAGACCCAGAAGAGCTAATTGGTCAACGCCCACAATGATTAATTATTCATGTTCCTATTCCCACCCATCACCAGCCTAGGAATTACGATGGTACACTTACCAACTTTAGCCTCAGCACACAGGAGGAGCTAACCCCCGAGGTTACCCTTGACTTTTGGACTATAGACTATTTATTATTATTACCCATACTTACCTTTTTAACTATAAGTTAATTAACCAACTACCACTTAGCTTTACTCTGTGTGGGGGGAGGTGAAACACCCCCACATTGTCCGGCGTCCCCACTCCTGCATTCTTTGGCTTGGCAAGCCGATCGACCTAGACTGGGATTGAACCCAGGACCCTTTGATTGGGAGCTAGCTGTTTAACCATTCAGCTATTCTTGAGGCAAGATTTCGGGCCCCAGTGACATATTTATTTGAGAAGCTGTCTCAGAAAATGATGATATAAAACAGTAACTCCCCCAGCTGGAGCTTTCATAGTCACTGCTCGGCCATGACTTGGATTTGAACCTAGTACCCTTTGATTGGGAGTTAGCCGCTATAACCACTCGGCTATCCTTTGTCTGCCAATTCACAGTTTTCGGGCCCCGATAACATAACCTGTCCTAGTAAACCAGGATATAAAACATTAACTCCCCCAGCTGGAGCTTACCTTGTCACCGCTCAACCATGACTTGGATTTGAACCTAGTTCCCTTTGATTGGGAGCTAGCTGTTTAACCACTCAGCTATACTTATTCAGTTGAGGAGCAGATTTCCAACCCTAATGACATATCTAAATGAGAACATGTCTCAGTAAACTATGATACAAAAAAAGTAACTCCTCCAGCCGGAGTTTACCCAGTCACTGCTCGGCCATGACTGGGATTTGAAACCAGTCCTCTTTGATTGGAAGCTAGCTGCTTTAACCACTCAGCTACCCTTGGTTGGCTGAATTACAGATTTTTGTGCCCCAATGACATATTTAAATGAGAACCTGTCTCAGTTAACTACAAATGGACGTGTAAAAAAACACTGATTCTTTTGGCTGGAGCCTTGTAACCTGACCGGGATTCGTACCCAGAACCCCTTGGTTCACAGCTACCAGTCTTAACCACTCAGCTACACATATATACTGTACATACTATATATGTAAACATACATATACAAAAATTAACATTTATACCGTATATCTAAGGGCTGTCAAGTGATTAATTTGTTTTAATCAGATTAATCACTCTCTAGATCTGTGATTAATCCTGATTAATCAAAGATTATTTTTCTAGAATTTTATATATATATATATATATATATATATATATATATATATATATATATATATATATATATATACATACACACACACATATATATATTTATATATATGTATATATATATATATATAATTGCATTGTTATGGTATTGCTGTGTATTGTTTTTTGGATTGATTAATTTAAAAAAAATAAAAAATAAAAAATAGAATAAATAAATACAAAATAAATAAATACAAAATAAAAATTTTAAAAATGAGAATTGATTCTGAATCGCACAATGTGAAAATCGCGATTCGAATTCGAATCGATTTTTTCCCACACCCCTAATATATACATATACATATATATATATATATATATATATATATATATATATATATATATACACACACATATATATATTTATATATATGTATATGTATATATATATATATATGTATATCGATTTTTTCCCACACCCCTAATATATACATATACATATATATATATATATATATATATATATATATATATATATATATATATATACACACACATATATATATTTATATATATGTATATGTATATATATATATATGTATATGTATATATTAGGGGTGTGGGAAAAAATCGATTCGAATTCGAATCGCGATTTTCACGTTGTGCGATTCAGAATCAATTCTCATTTTTAAAAATTTTATTTTGTATTTATTTATTTTGTATTTATTTATTCTATTTTTTTATTTTTTATTTTTTTAATTAATCAATCCAAAAAACAATACACAGCAATACCATAACAATGCAATCCAATTCCAAAACTAAACCCGACCCAGCAACACTCAGAACTGCAATAAACAGAGCAATTGAGAGGAGACACAAACACGACACAGAACAAACCAAAAGTAGTGAAACAAAAATTAATGTTATCAACAACAGTATCAATATTAGTTACAATTTCAACATAGCAGTGATTAAAAATCTCTCATTGACATTATCATTAGACATTTATAAAAAAAAAAAAAAAGAACAATAGTGTCACAGTGGCTTACACTTGCATCACATCTCATAAGCTTGACAACACACTGTGTCCAATATTTTCACAAAGATAAAATAAGTCATATTTTTGGTTCATTTAATAGTTAAAACAAATTTACATTATTGCAATCAGTTGATAAAACATTGTCCTTTACAATTATTAAAGCTTTTTGCAAAAATCTACTTCTCTGCTTACATGTCAGCAGACTGGGGTCGACCCTGCTGAAATCCTATGTATTGAATGAATAGAGAATCGTTTTGAATCGGGAAAAAAATCGTTTTTGAATCGAGAGTCGTGTTGAATTGAAAAAAAAAAAAAGGATTTTGAATCGAATCGTGACCCCAAGAATCGATATTGAATCGAATCGTGGGACACCCAAAGATTCACAGCTCTAACACAAACTTTGTTATAATTAAGATTAGCTTCAAGCACACCTGTGAAGTGAAAACCATTTCTCTTGAAGCTCATCGAGAGAATGCCAAGAGTGTGCGAAAAAGTAATCAGAGCAAAGGGTGGCTATTTTGAAGAAACTAGAATACAAAACGCGTTTTCAGTTATTTCACCTTATTTTGTTAAGTACATAACTCCACATGTGTTCATTCATAGTTCATAGTTCATACAGTACAAACTTTTGGCCTGTACTGTATGTGCTTGTATATGTGCAGAATGCGTATATGTATGTCTGTACAGTAAATGTACAGTATGTAAGGTATGTACTGTATTTGTGTATGTATGTGGGAGCGTGGCAGTAGCTGAAAGCAGACAGTAGCAGGCAGAAGCAGCATGCAACATGCAAAAAGCAACATGCGCTAACTACAAGCACTTTTACGCAGTGCTACTGCACTCACACATCACACACACCCTGTTTTTACAAACCCACCGGCGAGCCCTCCTTACGGGGAGTGAAAAGAGGAGCCGAGCGCGTAAGCCTCCTCTTGCCGGTACACAGCCTCTCCACCACCAAGACCCCTACAGTGCCTCCTCGCGGCCACACACGGTAACTGGGACCTCGTGGTCTCAGGCTAAACTGTAGGGGATCTCGGAGCAGCAGTGGGCCCCAGAGGCGAGGTGTGCAGGCCCACTGGTGTGTGGACACGCCCTGGCATCCGCCAACCACTGCCCCACCTATGGGTCAAATAGTCATCATCCCCCCTTACCCCCCACCCGCTGCCTTGTGGTACCTTTGGAAGAAAGAAAGGCTATGAGAGTAAACCCAGACAGAAAACCAGGAGTGGAGCCCTTGAGGCGGCTGGGTGTCATTGCTGACCCCCTGCTGGCAGCTCCTGCAGCCAAGCCGTATTGCCTTGCTTTCCTCTGGGCCACATCGACACGGCCGAGAGGGGGATCTTGATGACTGGGCAACCCAGGATCTCCATATTTTCTGCCCAGGCATGCGCCACGGAAAGGTCACTCCAGCCTCCCCCTTAAAGGGAGGAAACAACACGGAAGCTGGCAGTCCTAAGCTCCACCCGATTGGCGCCAGCAACGACGGTGGGAAGAAAAACTCCCCCAGGCGCAACCCATCGTCACTACTGACGGACGGATGCCTATAACTAAATGTGGGAGCGTATGTACCTATGTAAGTGGGTAAGTACTGATGTGTGCGCGAATATAAGTATGAATTAATTAATATACAAATGTGTGTATATATGTATAAATAATTGTGCGTATGTGAGAATTGTCGGAGGCAGATATTTACATATATCCGAATTTAAGTGTTACTTCTTTTTATTTCATAATCATATTACAAAACAGCTAGTGTTTTTCTTCCAATTGTGGTCTTTTGGTTGTCTGCAAAACTGTGTGCTTAACCTTGAATGAGGAATGTTAGAGAGAGAGAGATAATGGACATTTGTTTTGGCTAGAGACACAGGACTGCCAGGGACTTAAGAGGGGAGAGGGTGTTTCGGGGGGCAGACGATCTTAGGGGCGCAATTGAATGTTCTATGCTGGACTGGTCTGAATGTATATCTGCAAAGCTTTGCAAATATATTACAAAATACCTATTCTGTCTCTGGTGGTTTTTCAACTCAGCTTTAAGTGTCGTAAAGAGCTTGGGAGCGACTTGTGACTTGAATTCCCTGGGAGGAACAACTGGTCCAAAACGCAACAGTATGTATGTGTGTTTGTATGAACAATATATTTGTCTCCCAGTGTGTGCGGAAGCCAAAGTACGGCCCCAGCCACACAGAGAGCCAAACCCAAAACAGCAGGTGGGGTTCCAAGGGAACGAGGGACCACCGGCCCCACGCAGTCAGGCCAGCCAACGACAAGACCCCCAGAGCCAGGGCCAGTGGCAGGCCATAGACAGACGGGCCCAGCAAAGGACAAGGCACAGGAGAAGCAGGGGACAGCCAGGGTTTGGGTTTCTAACTAAGAATAGGGTTTGGGGTTTGCGCTGTAGTAAAGTTTAGCGTTATAGTTATCCTTATAGTTAGGTCAAGTGTTAAGAGTTTTATTCAGGTTTGGGTTGGGGCTGGGATTAAGGTTAATAGTAGGGCTCGGGTTAAGTTTAGGTTAAGTTCAGAATCAGGCTGCAAGGCCTAAGATAAATTGTCTGTCTTTCTTCATGAATGTCTGAATGCGACAGTGACGGATCACTCTCAGTCTGAGGATGTCTTTCCAGTTTCAATCTATTTCCTCTGGCAGCACCATCAGTGTCCCTGCCTTCACATAATATCTGCCGTCAGGCCATTTCAACAGAGGGTGCTGTTTATGTAAAGTGTTTTGCTGCATAACAAGTTGCGCCAAAAGATGCAAGGTACTGACATGACTCCCCGGCATGGTGCCAACTTCTTCCACC
>NC_084564.2:14020000-14177500 GCF_033978685.3 Nerophis lumbriciformis | reverse complement strand
CACACACACCAAGCAGGACGACACAAGAAGCTAACATTAAAGCTTCGATGTAAAGTAGGGGTGATTGATTGATTGATTGATTGAGACTTTTATTAGTAGATTGCACAGTACATATTCCGTACAATTGACCACTAAATGGTAACACCTAAATAAGTTTTTCATCTTGTTTAAGTCGGGGTCCACGTTAATCAATTCATGGTAATTCATCTATCCAGATGTCAATATTATTGATGCCTCATATGAATTGCAACCCAGCAATTGCAGCTATTCTTAAAGTGTGGTACTGTCAAGACTTGGACTGTGGCGTGATTTGTTCTCCCTTGGTGCAAATGATTTGGACCATACGTGGCATGAAGGGGAGTACATGATTTAATTTAATATTATCAAAAAAAGAACAAAAACGAAAGGCGCGCACAAGGGCGGAAGTACAAAACTTGACTATAAACAAAAAAAGTTGCACAACGGCAGAAACTATGAACAATGAAACAAAAACACTAACTGTGGCATTAATAAACAAAAACTTACTTGGCATGGACTATGAAGAAAGCAGCGTGAACTGAGCATGAAGTAGAGTGTCAGGTGTGTGTCAGGGGTATGATGTCGCCAGAAAGACAAACTGAAAACAATGAACTTAAATACTACAGACATGATTAGCGAAAACAGGTGCGTGACTCAAAATGTGAAACAGGTGCGTGACGTGACAGGTGAAAACTAATGGTTGCTATGGTGACAAAACAAGAGTGTACAATGAGTCCAAACGTGGAACAGGTGAAACTAATGGGTAACCATGGAAACAAGACAAGGGAGTGAAAAGCAGGAACTAAAAGAGTCCAAAACCAGACAGCACATGGCCAAACAAAAACATGATCAACACAGACATGACAGGTACGCGGGCTCCATCTACTGGTACGTCAAAGAATCATCTAATTAAATATTCAAACACAGTCTCACCGTTCAATCTGTGTGTAATGTTACAGAGGCCAAAAATATTAAATATACCTGTTAAATTAAACCTCTGCCTTGTTTTTGATGAATACTTAGGCCTACAACGCTACGGTATTTTAATACTGGTCATTATGGTGATACTTGGAGAGTGTTTTCTGAGATGATACTTGGTAAGAAAAAAAAGAAGTTTGAGATCCAATCAGCTACTCTCAAAGTATCGGATAGGATTTGAGGACCAAAAAATCGGATCGGGATCGCCGGCCAAAAATGTTGATCATGACATCCCTAATTTCAACGCTTCCAAACTGTTATATATATATATATAACAAGAAGTGAACCTCTGTTGATCAGTCAGCATTTTTCAGCACCAATGTTGGTTCAAAACTACTAACTGTCACGGCGCAAGCGCATGCCGTATTCAATCTGCAATCCACACACCTGACGCTGATGAGGCTCCACACTTCTTAAGCCAGCGCAACCTGCGTTCCAGGGCCAGAACGTAGACCCCTGTATGGTACAGTAAGCCTGCACATCTCTAGCTCTCTCCCTATGTGCATTCGCTCTCTCTCCGTTTCTCCTCCTCTGTGCTCATCGTCTTGTGTCCTGTGTCGTCATCTCGCAGCGTTCCACCGTTTCCTGGTTTCGAGCAGTGTGTCTCGTCTCCCTGAATTCCCTCTGGTTCCCTGGCTGCCTTCCTGGATTTCAACCTCTCGCCTGTACACGGACCTGACGTCCGCATCTTGCTCAACACGCACTTTCAACAACTCCTGGTAACACTCAGTTAAACACAACATAGTCATTTTATTGTATTAATAAACACGCCGAGAGCTAAACAACGTCCCTGCCTCTGTGCCGTCTCCTTCTCCCACTGTACCGTTACACTAACACTAAAACAAAAGTACATTCTTCCTAAGGTAAAAAAACAACTGAATAAAATCTCTGGCTGTTCCAACATACCAAAAAGTATATGCATGTTTGCGTATGTTGCCCTGCCAGGATGTGTGTTTAATGTTGAAATCGGTATGTGAAAGTCAAAAAGTGACCCCCTCATCCATCAAACAGCCTTGAAGTGCGAGTAAAGTGTGAGGGCGCCCTGCAGGAGCGATCGATACGCGGATACACATGAAGGACGATATTGATCACCACTGCAGGCTCGCTTGCTAACTCGCACTCTGTCAAATTTTCCGCGTTAGGGTTGAACGTGCGCTAAATGTGTGTATAAAAAGAAAAAGAAAAAAAGAAGCAGTTTGAGTTCTTTCTCGCACGGAATAACTCCAAATAAGCAGGAGATGAATTTACCACAAACAACCAGACGTTACAGTAGAGCTAATTAAAAAACGTGTGCAGGAAGTGGGTCATCATCGCTGAGAGCCCGCTGCTATCTATTTATAAAAAAACAAGGATGACTTTGATCTCTAAAAGGTGAGCTGAGTCAAATTATTCCTGGGCTTGTTCACAAAGAAGAGCTTACTCCAGCAGACTACATGCTAAAGGAAGGTTCCATATGACACATAGTAGGTACACAAATTTATATTGTGTTTTTTTTTTTTTACTACAACTAACAAAAGTAAGAAAAAAAAAGGTCCACTGCAGAAGGCACTGGTTCTCAAGAGGATATGGTGCAAATGGAGAAGACAACATGAATACATGTATGTATAAAGAATATTAGGTCATAAACTGGAACACCCTTGAAGAGGTCAATTCCATCAAAATATCAACAAATAGCTTACAGGCCTTGAATTTTAACTTTTTAAGGTCAAGGCAAGTGTTGCCTTAAAGGAGGGCTCATATTTTAGGGCACCAAGGCAAGTTAGAAGGGCACCAAGGCAAACATTATTTTCTTTCCAGGCGGCGGCTCCAAAGCATGCAGGCATACATATACCATCCATCCATTTTCTACCGCTTATTCCCTTTGGGGTCGCGGGGGGCGCTGGAGCCTATCTCAGCTACAATCGGGCGGAAGGCGGGGTACACCCTGGACAAGTCGCCACCTCATCACAGGGCCAACACAGATAGACGAACAACATTCACACTCACATTCACACACTAGGGCCAATTTAGTGTTGCCAATCAACCTATCCCCAGGTGCATGTTTTTGGAAGTGGGAGGAAGCCGGAGTACCCGGAGAGAACCCACGCAGTCACGGGGAGAACATGCAAACTCCACACAGAAAGATCCCGAGCCCGGGATTGAACCCAAGACTACTCAGGATCCTATACCGTTTTTTTAAAATTCATTATTAATACAAAGCTTTTTGTCATTTAATGATGCCTTTAGCTCTATTTTTACCTTTTGATAGAGGGAAGTAATTTTTTTATAAGTTATGTACATGTAGATGCTGTATCGGGACAGATCCATTAAGAGTTTGAGTAGAAATATGTCGTATAGGAATTAACTGCACACAATAAAACATTAACAAAATGATGTGTCAAATCTTTTTTAAAGGGGAACATTATCACAATTTCAGAAGGGTTAAAACCATTAAAAATCAGTTCCCAGTGGCTTATTTTATTTTTCGAAGTTTTTTTCAAAATTTTACCCATCACACAATATCCCTAAAAAAAAGCTTCAAAGTGCCTGATTTTAACCATCGTTATATACACCCGTCCATTTTCCTGTGACGTCACATAGTGATGCCAACACAAACAAACATGGCGCATAGAACAGCAAGCTATAGCGACATTAGCTCGGATTCAGACTCGGATTTCAGCGGCTTAAGCAATTCAACAGATTACGCATGCATTGAAACGGATGGTTGTAGTGTGGAGGCAGGTAGCGAAAACGAAATTGAAGAAGAAACTGAAGCTATTGAGCCATATCGGTTTGAACCGTATGCAAGTGAAACCGACGAAAACGACACGACAGCCAGCGACACGGGAGAAAGTGAGGACGAATTCGGCGATCGCCTTCTAACCAACGATTGGTATGTGTTTGTTTGGCATTAAAGGAAACTAACAACTATGAACTAGGTTTACAGCATATGAAATACATTTGGCAACAACATGCACTTTGAGAGTGCAGACAGCCCAATTTTCATCAATTAATATATTCTGTAGACATACCCTCATCCGCTCTCTTTTCCTGAAAGCTGATCTGTCCAGTTTTGGAGTTGATGTCAGCAAGCCAGGGAAGCTAGGGTCGATATTCTTCTCTTGATCGTCTTCGGTGGCATAAGGGACGGTGTGAGCCAAGACATCCAGGAGGTTTAGCTCGCTCGTCTGCGGGAACAAACTGCCGCCATTGCTTGCCGTGCTACCGAGGTCCTTTGTCCCTGAATTGCTCACACACTCCGGCAGATTCAATGGGGGTCTGGCGGGAGATTTCTTTGACTTTATCGTTGGAAATGCATCTGCTTTGAGTGTCGCAGGATATCCACACATTCTTGCCATCTCTGTCGTAGCATAGCTTTCGTCGGTAAAGTGTGCGGAACAAACGTCCAATTTCTTGCCACTTTCGCATCTTTGGGCCACTGGTGCAACTTGAATCCGTCCCTGTTCGTGTTGTTACACCCTCCGACAACACACCGACGAGGCATGATGTCTCCAAGGTACGGAAAACAGTCGAAAAAACGGAAAATAACAGAGCTGATTTGACTCGGAGTTTGAGAAAATGGCGGATTGCTTCCCGATGTGACGTCACGTTGTGACGTCATCGCTCCGAGAGCGAATAATAGAAAGGCGTTTAATTCGCCAAAATTCACCCATTTAGAGTTTGGAAATCGGTTAAAAAAATATATGGTCTTTTTTCTGCAACATCAAGGTATATATTGACGCTTACATAGGTCTGGTGATAATGTTCCCCTTTAAAGTAATACCTTTGTGACGTGAAAAAAAACATGGCGTTTACTTTTTGATTTCAAAATAAAACACAAAGCAGTTTGGCTAACATTCCACAGAAATCAATGGTAAACTTTTACAACTGTGCCATCAGCAGTGTCCTCACTTACAGATTTTTAGTGTGGTTTGCTAGCTGCACTAAAGCGAACCAACAGGCCCTCCAGCGAGTGGTTAAAGCGGCGGGGAAATTTACAAGGACGATACTCCCAGAGATGAGTGCCATGTACACAACTCGCTGCCTAAAGCGAGTACACAACATCCTGAAGGACAGATACCACCCAGCACATGGCCTCTTCAACCTGCTACCCTCTGGAAGGAGGTATAGATCAATTCGCGCCAGGATCACCAGAATGTCTCACAGTCTGTATCCCCAGGCTGTGAGACTGCTAAATGAACAGCCTGCCCCTTTGCTGCCCCGGACCATCTTATTACCTCACTCTTCACCACCTCAATAATTGTGCTCTAGACATTGCATTGCTGCAACATCAACGTAACACCCATCAGACATCTGACTGTTCCCACCCCCACACCCCTCTTATTGCGATCTTCCTGACAATGCTAAAATGCTGAAATGTAAACTATTGTCAACCTGCACATCAATGCAGTTTCTATGCCGCTGGGCAAAGCTCAAACAAAATCTCGTTGTTCATGTATGACTTAAGTGTTATTATGACAATGACAATAAAGGAATTGATTGATAATGAAGATAAAGTCTAATAAACAAGATGTGTTCTTCTCTAATGCCCCCTTGTGGTTCAGTACAACAGTTTGGCCAACAACAACCAGGAGTGACAGCATGTTTCCTCACCTCATGAACTCTGTCACAGCAGCTGATGGACGCTGTATTGTCAAAATCAAAGCAACATCATATAGTTTTTCTCCTTCGCTGTATACTTTTAGTGTGAGGACAAGTGCGTCCGTCTCCAATATTGTCCACACCTGTCTCCATCTAAACACAGCAGTGCGCTCTTAAACGCATGGCGGGAAACAAAGGAAAAAGACTGTAGAGTCCCGGAAGAGTTGGTGCTGCAAGGAATTCTGGGAAAGTGTTATGTTGTGTTTATGTTGTGTTGCGGTGCAAATATTCTCCCAAAATATGTTTGTCATTGTTGTTTAGTGTGGTCTCACTATATGGCACAGCTGGAGGCGGTCCGGAGCGGCACAGCCAACATCAGCGGCCGTCGCCATACAGCGCATGGGGGAGGAGGAGGACCCGCATGCATTCTTGGACGGTATGTGGAGGGGGGCGTGGCCTGCGGGCCTGCCGCGGACTGGGGTGTGCAGGACTGGTCTCGAAGACAGCGACGGGTGATTAGCTAACAAGGCCCACCTGTGCCATCCACGCACCTGTCGTTGTCTTCGAGGCCGGTCCTGACACCATACTTGCCAACTCTCCCGATTTTCTCGGTAGACTCCCGAATTTCAGTGCCCCTCCCGAAAATCTCCCGGGGCAACCATTTTCCTGAATTTTCCCGATTTCCACCCGGACAACAATATTGGTGGCGTGCCTTAAAGGCACTGCCTTTAGCGTCCTCTCTCACCTGAACCCATACTTGCCAACCCTCCCGAATTTTCCGGGAGACTCCCGAAATTCAGCGCCTCTCCCGAAAACCTACCGGGACAAATATTCTCCCGAAAATCTCCCGATTTTCAGCCGGAGCTGGAGGCCACGCCCCCTCCAGCTCCATGCGGACCTGAGTGAGGACAGCCTTTTTTCACGACGGGAGGACAACTGGGTGACAAGAAATAAATCATCCAGACTAGAGATAAATTGTATTATTATGTTTATCTTACCTACAAATAAAAAATAATAAATACATATATATATATATATATATATATATATATATATATATATATATATATATATATATATATATATATATATATATATAAATATATTTATTAATTTAAAAAAAAACTAAATACATTTTTACTATATTTTGCTAAAATCAAATCAAAATTAATTGTATTTTTATTTGTATTTTTTCTGACTCCTTATTACATCCAGGCATTAGAATTATACATTAAAATAAACATATTTGAAATAATTAATTTTAAATTATCATAATAATTTATTTAAAATGACCATATTTAATTATTAAAATAATTGCTTGTTTATCAACAACATTAGCATTTTATTCATTACATTTTGAAGCTCTCAGAAGCCAAGTTATGTTATATTCCTTAATATTTATTTATGCAAGTTTGAAGTATCAATTATCTAAACACAGTTTTGTTTGCATATTTTCAGGATGTATATATATATATATATATATATATATATATATATATATATATATATATATATATATATATATATATATGGGGCTTCACGGTGGCAGAGGGGTTAGTGCATCTGCCTCACAATACGAAGGTCCTGAGTAGTCTTGGGTTCAATCCCGGGCTCGGGATCTTTCTGTGTGGAGTTTGCATGTTCTCCCCGTGACTGCGTGGGTTCCCTCCGGGTACTCCGGCTTCCTCCCACTTCCAAAGACACGCACCTGGGGATAAGTTGATTGGCAACACTAAATTGGCCCTAGTGTGTGGATGTGAGTGTGAATGTTGTCTGTCTATCTGTGTTGGCCCTGCGATGAGGTGGCGACTTGTCCAGGGTGTACCCCGCCTTCCGCCCGATTGTAGCTGAGATAGGCTCCAGCGCCCCCCGCAACCCCAAAGGGAATAAGCGGTAGAAAATGGATGGATGGATATATATATATATATATATATATATATATATATATATATATATATGTATGAAATACTTGACTTGGTGAATTCTAGCTGTCAATATACTCCTCCCCTCTTAACCACGCCCTGCCCCACCCCCGACCACGCCCCCACCCCCCACCTCCCGAAATCGGAGGTCTCAAGGTTGGCAAGTATGCCTGAACCCTTCACCCCTTAACAACCGCATGCTGTTCAGGCGTCCGCTTTTCCTCCATATAAACAGCGTGCCGGCCCAGTCACATAATAATGTAGCGTTGGACGGGTTTAACAATGGTCTTTACTCGAATATGTCAAAAAATGCTGACACGTCGTATGATCTTTTAACTGATTTTATGATAACGTTCATTTCAAACACACTCACAAACCTACTCAGTGGCCTAGTGGTTAGAGTGTCCACCCTGAGATCGGTAGGTTGTGAGTTCAAACGCCGGCCGAGTCATACCAAAGACTATAAAAAAATGGGACCCATTACCTCCCTGCTTGGCACTCAGCATCAAGGGTTGGAATTGGGGGTTAAATCACCAAAAATTATTCCCGGGCGCGGCACCGCTGCTGCCCACTGCTCCCCTCACCTCGCAGGGGGTGAACGAGGGGATGGGTCAAATGCAGAGGACAAATTTCGCCACACCTAGAGTGTGTGTGACAATCATTGGTACTTTAACTTTAACTTATACACACAAGTAAATGCAAGGCATACTTGATCAACAGCCATATAGGTCACACTGACAGTGGCCGTATAAACAACTTTAACACTGTTACAAATATGCGCCACACTGCCAACCCACACCAAACAAGAATGACAAACACATTTTGGGAGAACATCCGCACCGTAACACAACATAAACACAACAGGACAAATACCCGGAACCCCTTGCAGAATTAACTCTTCCGGGACGCTACAATAACATCTACGACTATTGAAGAGATACATCGACGACGAGTAAGAAGAAGAAATACGCTTGTTCCAAAATGATTGGAAAAAATAATTTTATTTCATCCAGGACAGCTCGAAGGGGAAGGGGTATGATGCCTGCACCTCAACCTCAACCCCGCCCACCCAACCACGCCCCCCAACCCCATCTCACCAATTCGGAGGTCTCAATGTTGGCAAGTATGCCTGACACCATACTTGCCAACCCTCCCGAATTTTCCGGGAGACTCCCGAAATTCAGCGCCTCTCCCGAAAACCTCTCGGGACAAATATTCTCCCGAAAATCTCCCGATTTTCAGCCGGAGCTAGAAGCCACGCCCCCTTCAGCTCCATGCGGACCTGAGTGAGGACAGCCTTTTTTCATGAAGGGAGGACAATAGGCTGACAAGAACTAAATCATCCAGACTAGAGATAAATTGTGTTATTATGTTTATCTTACCTAAAAATAAATATATTCATTAATTTAAAAAAAAATCAAAAAATACATGTTTACTATATTTTGCTAAAAACATCAAAATTAATTGTATTTTTATTTGTACTTTTTCCTGACTCCTTATTACATCCAGCCATAGAATTATACATTAAAATAAACATTTTTGAAATAATTGATTTTAAATTATCATAATAATTCATTTAAAATGACCATATTTAATTATTAATATAATTGCTTGTTTATCAACAACTTTAGCATTTTATTCATTACATTTTGAAACTCTCAGAAGCCAAGTTATGTTATATTCCTTAATATTTATTTATGCAAGTTTGAAGTATCAATTATCTAAACACAGTTTTGTTTACATATTTTCAGGATGTAGATATATATATATATATATATATATATATATATATATATATATATATATATATATATATATATATGTATATGTATGAAATACTTGACTTGGTGAATTCTAGCTGTCAATATACTCCTCCCCTCTTAACCACGCCCTCAACCACGCCCCGCCCCACCCCGACCACGCCCCCACCTACCACCTCCCGAAATCGGAGGTCTCAAGGTTGGCAAGTATGCCTGACACACCCTGTTATGGTAATTTACCACGGACAGGCCCGGAAGCAATGGGAGGACAGTTTGACACTAGAACAGATGATTGCCATATCCATTATTTGCCATGGGGAAAATTGCCTGTAAATCAGAACCCCTATCACGCTGTATTTCCTCTAATAGACACTGAAATAAAGACATATTTTCACACCCAAATCGCTTTTCAAAGCCACTTATACAAAGTTATTATGGAATTTGCATACTCGCACTGCGATACAGATTTGTCTCACTCTTTGCCTAAAGTGATTATCCATATAATTGCACAAAGTGTGGAGTAAAAAGTGCTGCGATTTGCAGCGAGCCAACTCACAGAAGACATTAGTTTGCCGGTCGATGTTTACTTTGCCGCTGCTCAGGTGTATTGACAGGGAGCTTAACGCCAAACGTGATTTGTAAATTCATTTGCGCGTGACTTTCATTTCCCCACCGCAGGCCTTGCGTAAATACAGTCGGTCTACTTTTCTAATCATGCGTATCCTCGTCGGAGGATTTACGGCATCCTGCTGTTTTGCCTTATTCTGCCCAGCCGAGTCAGGCCGTTGTAACGCGACGTGACTTACGAGTGCGCTGTAAATCATGGCGTGGTCTAACAAAGTTGCCGCAAAGTAAAATTGGCTTTTGGATGAGGCAAAAAAAAAAAAAAAGAAAAGTGTGAGATGCTGGATTGTCTTTGGTGATTCATTTGGATTAGAAGAGCACTGCAGCAGCCTGCTGATGGATGGTTCAGCCCAGCGCTCCAGCACACGCCATCATGACTCCAGGCTGCTGCAACATAATATGACCAAAAAGTGCTCAAAAGTGACGGATGAGCTCATTTCTAATACTTGTCGCTGTCATGTCGACAATGATGATGTGGTCAGTGTGTGTGTGTGTGTGTGTCTGTCAATCATAGGACATGTGTCTTTTAAAAAGCTCATCATGAATACATGAGCCATCATGTTCTATAAACTCTGCCTGACTTGTTCTTCCTCCCACTCCTCCTCTTCCTCCTCAATCATTCCCTGAATGTGTCTGCGAGGCTCCCTGCAGTTCTTCACTTACATGATAAAAAATGTCTTCATATTGGACGTAATGTAATATTTACTTTACAGGAACCCCCCACGGGTTCCTTTTATACCAATGCAGCTTATACCACGGCAACTACAGGAGGTTCATTCTAACACTTACAGTAGATATGCAATTATATTTAAATACATTAATGCTATTACCACTAAAACACAATTGTGTAAAAACAGCCACACTTGTATGTGTTACCGGTAAATAGAAATGTTGTTGAAAACACTGCCACTAAACCAGTGGTTCTTAACCTTGTTGGAGGTACCCAACCCCACCAGTTTCATATGCGCATTCACCGAACCCATACTTGCCAACCTTGAGACCTCCGATTTCGGGAGGTGAGGGGTGGGGGCGTGGTCGGGGGTGGGGCGGGGGGCGTGGTTGGGGGCGTGGTTAAGATATATATATATATATATATATATATATATTTATATATATATATATATATATATAAGAAATACTTGACTTTCAGTGAATTCTAGCTATATATACTGTATATATATTTTTATTACATATATATATATATATATATATATATATATATATATATATATATATATATATATATATATATATATAAATAAAAGAAATACTTGAATTTCAGTGATCATTTATTTACACATATACACACACATAACACTCATCTACTCATTGTTGAGTTAAGGGTTGAATTGTCCATCCTTGTTCTATTCTCTGTCACTATTTCAGAACACACGCATTACACAAATATACATTAGAAAATCAATAAGAAAACGGGAGCTCTAATTTGGGAGTCTGAATTAGGATCAGAAGTTCCTATATAAACATTGCGCACTCACGTTGCCATTTTGTATTGATTGCTGCAGCTGTGCACTGGATTCATTCACAAATACAAACTACAACTCACAAACACTTTAGAGTTAGGCTCCACCATCAGAATGTGTACTTAAACTTATAAAGATCACAGGGATATTATTCAGTGAGTTGATTCACCAAAACTAACCTGTTATACAGGAGGAAAAAGCACACAGGATGTTTCAATTGTTCACAGACTGGTCGCGCTCATCAGAATGACAAGACACTTCCGGTCTGCAGGTGATAGCATTCAATTGGGAAGAAATGCCCTACTGCCCCCTACTGACCAATGTGAATACTGATAAATGTGTAATGACAGCTCCAAAAACGAATTCAAACCACAAAATAAAATAAATAAATCAACACAAAAATGTGACACATTATGGGTGGGTCACATATGCATGTACAGTAGATGGCAGTATTGTCCTGTTTAAAAGTGTCACAACATTGCTGTTTACGGCAGACGAACTGCTTTACGGTAGACGAAAACTTGACTGCTGTTGTGTGTTGTTACCGCGCTGGGAGGACGTTAATGAAACTGCCTAACAATAAACCCACACAAGAACTCGCCCTTGATCATTAGCTGTTTATATTGTGAGAAAGCGGACGTGTGAACAGGCTGTCAACACGTCACTCAGGTCCGCATGGAGCTGGAGGCCATGCCCCCTCCAGCTCCGCCTGAATTTCGGGAGATTTTCGGGAAAAAATTTGTCCCGGGAGGTTTTCGGGAGAGGCGCTGAATTTCAGGAGTCTCCAGGAAAATCCGGGAGGGTTGGCAAGTATGCGGTAAATAGAAATGTTGTTGAAAACACTGCCACTAAACCAGTGGTTCTTAACCTTGTTGGAGGTACCGAACCCCACCAGTTTCATATGCGCATTCACCGAACCCTTCTTTAGTGAAAAATAAGATGTTTTTTTTTTTTCAAATTCAAGACAAAGTTATATGTTTTTGGTAACACTTTAGTATGGGGAACATATTCTAAGTAACAAAGACTTAATTTACAGTTTTTTGGATACTATGGCAGTGGTTCTCAACCTTTTTTCAGTGATGTACCCCCTGTGAACATTTTTTTAATTCAAGTAACCCCTAATCAGAGCAAAGCATTTTTGGTTGAAAAAACGAGATAAAGAAGTAAAATACAGCATTATGTCATCAGTTTCTGATTCATTAAATTGTATAACAGTGCAAAATATTGCTCATTTGTTGTGGTCTTTCTTGAACTATTTGGAAAAAAATATATAAAAATAACTAAAAACTTGTTGAAAAATAAACAAGTGATTCAATTATAAATAAAGATTTCTACACATTGAAGTAATCATCAACTTAAAGTGCCCTCTTTGGGGATTGTAATAGAGATCCATCTGGATTCATGAACTTAATTCTAAACATTTCTTCACAAAAAAATAAATATTTAACATCAATATTTATGGAACATGTCCACAAAAAATCTAGCTGTCAACACTGAATATTGCATTGTTGCATTTCTTTTCACAGTTCTTTTTGACAGACATTTAAAAAAAATCTCACGTACCCCTTGGCATACCTTCAAGTACCCCCAGGGGTACACGTACCCCCATTTGAGAACCACTGTACTAGGGGAACATATTCTAAGTAACAAAGACTTAATTTAGAGTTATTTGGTTAGGGTTAGGGTTGGAGGGTTAGGGTTATAATAAGGCCATGCCGAATAAGGCATTAATAAGTACTTAATAATGATTAGTAGAGATGTCCGATAATATGCGTTAAAATGTAATATCGGAAATGATCGGTATCGTTTTTTTTATTATCGGTATTGGTTTTTTAAAAATTTTAATATATATATTTTTTTATTAAATCAACATAAAAAACACAAGATACACTTACAATTAGTGCACCAACCCCAAAAACCTCCCTCCCCCATTTACACTCATTCACATTCATTCACACAAAAGGGTTGTTTCTTTCTGTTATTAATATAAGAAGTGACTTTAAGGTTTTACTACTTACGTATAAAATACTACACGGTCTAGCTCCGTCCTATCTTGTCGATTGCATTGTACCATATGTCCCGGCAAGAAATCTGCGTTCAAAGAACTCCGGCTTATTAGTGATTCCCAGAGCCCAAAAAAAGTCTGCGGGCTATAGAGCGTTTTCTATTCGGGCTCCAGTACTATGGAATGCCCTCCCGGTAACAATTAGAGATGCTACCTCAGTAGAAGCATTTAAGTCCCATCTTAAAACTCATTTGTATACTCTAGCCTTTAAATAGCCCCCCTGTTAGACCAGTTGATCTGCCGTTTCTTTTCTTTTCTCCTCTGCTCCCCTTTTCCTTGAGGGAGGGGGGCACAGGTCCGGTGGCCATGGATGAAGTGCTGGCTGTCCAGAGTCGGGACCCGGGGTGGACCGCTCGCCTGTGCATCGGCTGGGAACATCTCTGCGCTGCTGACCCGTCTCCGCTCGGGATGGTGTCCTGCTGGCCCCACTATGGACTGGACTCTTACTACTATTATGTTGGATCCACTATGGACTGGACTCTCACAATATTATGTCAGACCCACTCGACATCCATTGCTTTCGGTCTCCCCTAGAGGGGGGGGGTTACCCACATATGCGGTCCTCTCCAAGGTTTCTCATAGTCATTCACATCGACGTCCCACTGGGGTGAGTTTTTCCTTGCCCGTATGTGGGCTTTGTACCGAGGATGTCGTTGTGGCTTGTGCAGCCCTTTGAGACACTTGTGATTTAGGGCTATATAAATAAAGATTGATTGATTGATTGAATATTCTGGTTCCTACATTATATATCAATATATATCAATACAGTCTGCAAGGGATACAGTCCGTAAGCACACATGATTGTGCGTGCTGCTGGTCCACTAATAGTACTAACCTTTAACAGTTAATTTTACTCATTTTTATTAATTACTAGTTTCTATGTAACTGTTTTTATATTGTTTTACTTTCTTTTTTATTCAAGAAAATGTATATGTTTATCTTATTTTTTTTTTTTTTTTTTTAAAGTACCTTATCTCCACCATACCTGGTTGTCCAAATTAGGCATAATAATGTGTTAATTCCATGACTGTATATATCGGTTGATATCGGTATCGGTTGGTATCGGTATCGGTAATTAAAGAGTTGGACAATATCGGATATCGGCCATTATCGGACATCCCTACTGATTAGTTAAGAGCCAATATGTTACTAATTTGCATGTTAATAAGCAACTAATTAATGGTGAATATGTTCCCCACACTAAAGTGTTACCATGTTTTTTTTACTGGTGCACAAAATGATCTGTGCATGAACATCACCTTGTTCAAACAACAAAACCAACACAGTGCATAAACTCACAACAAATTACACACCTGCAAATCAGTCTGACTTCTGCTGTTGTCGTATCCGTAATACGCCGATAGGGAGAAGTTTTTATTTACACAATGAGTCGGGTGTGTTTTGACCTCCGCCGAACCGAACCCCTGAGCTCGACTCACCGAACCCCTAGGGTTCGATCGAACCCAGGTTAAGAACCACTGCACTAAACAAAATGTTATTCTAATTCTTCAAATGTTCCCAAATTTTTACAAAGCAAATACTTTTTTAATTGAAATGTTTTATTTACATTTTATTTGATTATTTTTCATATATACCCTATTTTCTGGACTATAGAAGCATTTAAGTCCCATCTTAAAACTCATTTGTATACGCTAGCCTTTAAATAGACCCCCCTTTTAGACCAGTTGATCTGCCGTCTCTTTTCTGCTCTGACCCCCTCTCCTGTGTAGAGAGGTTATTAGGTGACCACAGATGAGTCGCTAGCTGTTCGAACTCGGGACCCAGGTTAAAACACTCATCTGTGCATCAGTTGGGGACGTCTCTGCATTTGTGGTCCCCTCCAAGGTTTCTCATTGTATCCCATTGGGTTGAGTTTTCTCTTGCCCTGATGTGGGATCTGAGTCAAGGATGTCGTTTGGATTGTGCAGCCCTTTGAGACACTTGTGATTAAGGGCTATATAAATAGTCTTTGATTGATTGATTGATTGATCGGAATACAAACCGCAGCCATTACATTTTGAAAAAAAATCTATATTTTTACATATATTAGCCGCATCGGACTATGAACCGCAGACATATACCGGTTTGTTGTGAGAAGGGATATTTACACAGGAAGATTTTGTAAATGTTTATGTACATACCTTCGTTAGCGAAGAAAAATCCATGGATTAGCCGCATCGTTGTATAAGCCACGGGGTAAGAAGCGTGGGAAAAAAGTAGCAGCTTGTAGTCCGGGAATTAGTTCGTACTTAAGATACCTAATACTGTAGGTTACATTAAGGAACTTCACATGGTTTTATTTGCACAAAATGTCTGAAAAGAAGTAGGATTTTAATTTTCGCTTTTACAATAATACTTATAACGTAAATAACAATAATATTAATGTTATTAATAATAATAATACAGATATTAGTATCAATATTAATATTATTGATATTAATGATATCAATATCAATATTAGTAATGATAATAATTATTTAAAAAAACTAATAATAGAAAAGCATTCAAATGTAATTTCTTTAAATTGATTTACTTTAAGAAATAAAGGGAAAATTGTGGAAAATGATGGAAAAAAAAGGATTCTGGCTGGAAAAAACAACATTTTCAACAACACCCGGATGTATGCGTTAAAAGATGCCTTATGCCGGATGAGAAGCCGTGCTCCTGCGGTAGTACTAGAGAAAATGTTAGTAATTTTTTTATTGAAAGTTAAAATACCTGAAACTATCAAAACATGAAGGCACCCGGAAATAAGGGAATATAATGGAAGTTATCGAGGGAAAGCAGGTGGGATTATGTTTGTTGTAAAAAAAAAACACTCTTCATCGTGTTTGTGGTACATATGTAGTATTTTGATTGAAATGGCGCTCTCTGGTGGTATTATTCCAATGCAAAAAACTCACGTAAGCATAAAAGCATTAACATTTACAACCTTTAAAGTGCACACATCTAATATCGTGTATTTGCTCCCAGCAGGCACAAGACATTAAAACTACGTTGAGAACTTGTTGAATTAGGTCCTGATGTTGAACAACTCCAACATAACGTTGAAACAACATGCTCTTTGACGACGTTTAATCAATGTTGGGTTCGGACGAAAATTTGACCATTGAATAGTGGTCATTTCTCAACCAATAATCTACAACACAAATACAACATTAAAACAACAGGCTTTTTGACGACGTTTATTTAATATCAGGTTGTGACGCAGATTTGACCATTGAAATTTGGTCATTTCCCAACCAACAACGTAGATCCAACGTTGGGACATCAATGTTGACTCAATTCACAAATACAACTATAATGCAACGTTGTTTCAAAGTCAGTTTTCAAGGATATGTATGTATAATCAACATTGTACTAGGATTGTACGGTATACTAGTATTAGTATAGTACCGCAATACTAATGAATCATTGACGGTACTATACCGCCTCTGAAAAGTACCGGTCCGCCACCAAACGCCATTGGTGGATCTTCACCTGACACCCACTGTAATGGAACCATAGGTCGATACTACTACGATTACGTCGATATTTTTTGGCAACACAACATCTTCTTTCATTTAAAAAAAATGTATATTATGTTTATAAACTCAGGAAATATGTCCCTGGACACATGAGGACTTTGAATATGACCAATGTATGATCCTGTAACTACTTGGTATCGGATTGATACCCACATTTGTGGTATCATCCAAAACTCATGTAAAGTACCAAACAACAGAAGAATAAGTGATTATTACATTTTAACAGAAGTGTAGATAGAACATGTTAAAAGAGAAAGTAAGCAGATATTAACAGTAAATGAACAAGTAGATTGATAATTCATTTTCTACCACTTGTCCTTAATAATTTTGACAAAATAACAGAATGGAAAATGACACAATATGTTACTGCATACGTCAGCAGACTAATTAGGAGACTTTGTTTGTTTACTTACTAATAAAAGACAAGTTGTCTTGTATGTTCACTATTTTATTTAAAGGGGAACATTATCACCAGACCTATGTAAGCGTCAATATATACCTTGATGTTGCAGAAAAAAGACCATATATTCTTTTAACCGATTTGTTGTGACGTCACATCGGGAAGCAATCCGCCATTTTCTCAAACACATTACAAACACCGAGTCAAATCAGCTCTGTTATTTTCCGTTTTTTCGACTGTTTTCCGTACCTTGGAGACATCATGCCTCGTCGGTGTGTTGTCGGAGGGTGTAACAACACGAACAGGGACGGATTCAAGTTGCACCAGTGGCCCAAAGATGCGAAAGTGGCAAGAAATTGGACGTTTGTTCCGCACACTTTACCGACGAAAGCTATGCTACGACAGAAATGGCAAGAATGTGTGGATATCCTGCGACACTCAAAGCAGATGCATTTCCAACGATAAAGTAAAAAAAATCTGCCGCCAGACCCCCATTGAATCTGCCGGAGTGTGTGAGCAATTCAGGGACAAAGGACCTCGGTAGCACGGCAAGCAATGGCGGCTGTTTGTTCCCGCAGACGAGCGAGCTAAACCCCCTGGATGTCTTGGCTCACACCGTCCCTTATGCCACCGAAGATGAACAAGAGAAGAATATCGACCCTAGCTTCCCTGGCCTGCTGACATCAACTCCAAAACTGGACAGATCAGCTTTCAGGAAAAGATAGCGGATGAGGCTATGTCTACAGAATATATGAATTGATGAAAATTGGGCTGTCTGCACTCTCAAAGTGCATGTTGTTGCCAAATGTATTTCATATGCTGTAAACCTAGTTCATAGTTGTTAGTTTCCTTTAATGCCAAACAAACACATACCAATCGTTGGTTAGAAGGCGATCACCGAATTCATCCTCGCTTTCTCCCGTGTCGCTGGCTGTCGTGTCGTTTTCGTCGTTTTCGCTTGCATACGGTTCAAACCGATATGGCTCAATAGCTTCAGTTTCTTCTTCAATTTCGTTTTCGCTACCTGCCTCCACACTACAACCATCCGTTTCAATACATGCGTAATCTGTTGAATCGCTTAAGCCGCTGAAATCCGAGTCTGAATCCGAGCTAATGTCGCTATAGCTTGCTGTTCTATGCGCCATGTTTGTTTGTGTTGGCATCACTATGTGACGTCACAGGAAAATGGACGGGTGTTTATAACGATGGTTAAAATCAGGCACTTTGAAGCTTTTTTTAGGGATATTGGATGGGTAAAATTTTGAAAAAAACTTCGATAAATAAAATAAGCCACTGGGAACTGATTTTTAATGGTTTTAACCCTTCTGAAATTGTGATAATGTTCCCCTTTAAGGACAAACTTGCAATAAGAAACATATGTTTAATGTACCCTAAAATGTTTTGTTAAAATAAAGCCAATAATGCAATTATTTGTGGTCCCCTTTATTTAGAAAAGTACCAAAATAATTTTGGTACCGGTACCAAAATATTGTCATAGGGACAACACTACGTTGTATCAATGTTTTGTGCCTGCTGGGCTGTTTGGCCTTGATAACTTAGAAAAAAACATATCGATCTATTCTTTTTCTTCCAAATATGTCCGAAACATGGTTGATATTCTGCACAAACATTAATTTTTGTTCTTACCTTGTCCTCCGGAGGTTTTGTTGTTGCCGGCAGCAGGCCCAGACACTTGTCTCTGCAGAGCAAAAGCAATCATTTGATTAGCGGGTTCAGACTTTTGCACCGCACTGCAATATCCCCTAACCCCTCACTCTTGCAATATCCGTCATCCAACGGTATTATTTGAATATTAGACTTTTATAGCATGAACTATAACAAATCACGCTTGCTTTGCACGTCTTCCATCACATTCTGCTCCTGTTTGCTTCTCCTTCCACATCTGCCTCTCGTTAAATAATTCAGCATCAAGCATCCGTCTCGCAAGTGATGTCCCAGAGCATGTGTTTACAATGGCCTCTGATGGCCCATCTATCTTCACAGCCACGGTGCATCAACAAAGCCGCCCTACAAGCCTTCATGGGAATATTGCCGTCTTCATGTAAAATTCACAAGATGGACGACGGCATGAGCGAGCGATGGAACGATAGTCGAAACGTTTCCGCACAATCAAATTAAAGTGTCTCTCTCTACTCGTCGCCGAGGCAGACAACTTTATTGCGGCGTGGCCGACAGGCGGCCGGCTGGTGTTTCCAGCGAGAGCGCAGGCCGGGTGGGAGCTGCGATGACAGAGCAGGATCGATACCAACCCTCTGCAGTTAAGACTTGGTTATACAATCATTGGCAGCGGGGAGATTGATGACTAAAATCAACTCTGCAGCAAAGAAGGGGAGGAGAGGAAGAAGGGCAAACGTATTTGAAGCCAAAACAGAAAAGTTGCACACTTTCAGATTAAACATGCAATGGAAAAATCCTAGAGCATAGTAACAGCTGTGGTAATGCTTGGTTAGGGATGTAACAACAATAACATTTGATATCATTTTTTGATAAAAAATATCACGATTATCATTAGGGGTGTGGGAAAAAATCGATTCGAATTCAAATCGCCATTCTCATTTTTCCAAAATCGTTTTTTTTTATTTTAAATTTTTTGTTTTTATTAATCAATCCAACAAAACAATACACAGCAATACCATAACAATGCAATTCAATTCCAAAACCAAACCCGACCCAGCAACACTCAGAACTGCAATAAACAGAGCAATTGAGAGGAGACACAAACACGACACAGAACAAACCAAAAGTAGTGAAACAAAAATGAATACTATCAACAACAGTATCAATTTTAGTTACAATTTCAACATAGCAGTGATTAAAAATCCCTCATTGACATTATCATTAGACATTTATTAAAACATTTAAAAAAAAAAAGAACAATAGTGTCACAGTGGCTTACACTTGCATCGCATCTCATAAGCTTGACAACACACTGTGTCCAATATTTTCACAAAGATAAAATAAGTCATATTTTTGGTTTTTTAATAGTTAAAACAAATTTACATTATTGCAATCAGTTGATAAAACATTGTCCTTTACAATTATAAAAGCTTTTTGCAAAAATCTACTACTCTGCTTGCATGTCAGCAGACTGGTGTAGATCCTGCTGAAATCCTATGTATTGAATGAATAGAGAATCGTTTTGAATCGGGGAAAAAAATCGTTTTTGAATCGAAAATCGTGTTGAATTGAAAAAATATCGATTTTGAATCAAATCGTGACCCCAAGAATCGATATTGAATCGAATCGTGGGACACACAAAGATTCGCAGCCCTAGTTATCATTATTGTCGGGGTATATGTGCTCAAAAAGTACTCATACACATTCTAACGAAAACAAATAGAGCCAAAGCCCTCCAATTTGCATGTTTTATGTTTTCTTATACTTCACTGATAAGAGTGTTCTGGCGTCCTACTCCGCCAAAGACTCAACCTCCGGGCTGATGATTTTAGGTTGTTCTCAAGAATTTGGAGGTAATCCTTCTTTTTCATTGTCCCATTTACTCTCTGTAAGGCACCCGTTCCATTGGCAGCAAAACAGGCCCAGAGCATAATACTACCACCACAGTGCTTGACGGTATGCATGGTGTTCCTGGGATTAAGGGCTTCACCTTTTCTCCTCCAAACATATTGCTGGGTATTGTGGCCAAACAGCTAAATGTTTGTTTCATCGGACATCACATTGACTGGAGGAAAGGTTTGCCAAGGGACATGTAACCAAATATTAACATTGCTGTATGTATACTTTTGGACCAGCAGATTTGGTCACATTTTCAGTAGACCTTTGTGTATATATATATATATATATATATATATATATATATATATATATATATACATATATATATATATATATATATATATATATATATATGTGTCTACATATATATATATATATATATATATATATATATGTGTGTATATATGTGTCTACATATATATATATACATATATATATATATCCATCCATCCATCTTCTTCCGCTTATCCGAGGTCGGGTCGCGGGGGCAGCAGCCTAAGCAGGGAAGCCCAGACTTCCCTCTCCCCAGCCACTTCGTCCAGCTCTTCCTGTGGGAACCCGAGGCGTTCCCAGGCCAGCCGGGAGACATAGTCTTCCCAACGTGTCCTGGGTCTTCCCCGCGGCCTCCTACCGGTCGGACGTGCCCTAAACACCTCCCTAGGGAGGCGTTCGGGTGGCATCCTGACCAGATGCCCGAACCACCTCATCTGGCTCCTCTCGATGTGGAGGAGCAGCGGCTTTACTTTGAGCTCCCCCCGGATGGCAGAGCTTCTCACCCTATCTCTAAGGGAGAGCCCCGCCACCCGGCGGAGGAAACTCATTTCGGCCGCTTGTACCCGTGATCTTGTCCTTTCGGTCATAACCCAAAGCTCATGACCATAGGTGAGGATGGGAACGTAGATCGACCGGTAAATTGAGAGCTTTGCCTTCCGGCTCAGCTCCTTCTTCACCACAACGGATCGAAACAGCGTCCGCATTACTGAAGACGCCGCACCGATCCGCCTGTCGATCTCACGATCCACTCTTCCCTCACTCGTGAACAAGACTCCGAGGTACTTGAACTCCTCCACTTGGGGCAAGATCTCCTCCCCAACCCGGAGATGGCACTCGACCCTTTTCCGGGCGAGAACCATGGACTCGGACTTGGAGGTGCTGATTCTCATCCCAGTCGCTTCACACTCAGCTGCGAACCGATCCAGTGAGAGCTGCAGATCCTGGCCAGATGAAGCCATCAGGACCACATCATCTTCAAAAAGCAGAGACATAATCCTGCAGCCACCAAACCAGATCCCCTCAACGCCTTGACTGCGCCTAGAAATTCTGTCCATAAAAGTTATGAACAGAATTGGTGACAAAGGGCAGCCTTGGTGGAGTCCAACCCTCACTGGAAACGTGTCCGACTTACTACCGGCAATGCGGACCAAGCTCTGGCACTGATCATACAGGGAGCGGACTGCCACAATCAGACAGTCCGATACCCCGTACTCTCTGAGCACTCCCCACAGGACTTCCCGAGGGACACGGTCAAATGCCTTCTCCAAGTCCACAAAACACATGTAGACTGGTTGGGCAAACTCCCATGCACCCTCAAGGACCCTGCCGAGAGTATAGAGCTGGTCCACAGTTCCACGACCAGGACGAAAACCACACTGTTCCTCCTGAATCCGAGGTTCGACTATCCGGCGTAGCCTCCTCTCCAGTACACCTGAATAGACCTTACCGGGAAGGCTGAGGAGTGTGATCCCACGATAGTTAGAACACACCCTCCGGTTCCCCTTCTTAAAGAGAGGAACCACCACCCCGGTCTGCCAATCCAGTGGTACCGCCCCCGATGTCCACGCGATGCTGCAGAGTCTTGTCAACCAAGACAGCCCCACAGCATCCAGAGCCTTAAGGAACTCCGGGCGGATCTCATCTACCCCCGGGGCCTTGCCACCGAGGAGCTTTTTAACTACTTCAGCAACCTCAGCCCCAGAAATAGGAGAGCCCACCACAGACTCCCCAGGCACTGCTTCCTCATAGGAAGACATGTTGGTGGGATTGAGGAGGTCTTCGAAGTATTCCCTCCACCGATCCACAACATCCACAGTCGAGGTCAGCAGAACACCATCCTCGCCATACACGGTGTTGATAGTGCACTGCTTCCCCTTCCTGAGGCGGCGGATGGTGGTCCAGAATTGCTTCGAAGCCGTCCGGAAGTCGTTTTCCATGGCCTCACCGAACTCCTCCCATGTCTGAGTTTTTGCCTCTGCGACCGCTGAAGCCGCACACCGCTTGGCCTGTCGGTACTTGTCCGCTGCCTCAGGAGTCCTATGAGCCAAAAGAACCCGATAGGACTCCTTCTTCAGCTTGACGGCATCCCTCACCGCCGGTGTCCACCAACGGGTTCTAGGATTACCGCCACGACAGGCACCAACTACCTTGCGGCCACAGCTCCAATCAGCCGCGTCGACAATAGAGGCGCGGAACATGGTCCATTCGGACTCAATGTCCAGCACCTCCCTCGTGACATATATATATATATATATATATACACACTGTATATATATATATATGTATATATATATATATATATATATATATATATATATATATATATATATATATATATATATTATACAAAATTCTTACAACCAAACGAACACTTTCCACCTGTCTTGTTTTAAGAAAAAGCAACAAATGGTACTGAGCAGCAGATGCCAGTGACTCATAATTGTCACATAATGAATACAATCTTGTGAAGTTCCCACACCCGACCATTCTTGAGTTCGGCCCCCTTTAAACACGGTTTAAGGCCACTTAAAAATTAAAAACAAAATGGTCAAGATGTAACTGTGAGGTAAAGGTTGCGTGTTGAATAAGAGTTGTCACACTGAAGCCATATCTACACAAACACAGATACATTCTTAATCACACATTTCATACACTCCAATGTTAAACAAAAACTGCATCAACTCCAGTGAAGTAAACATTTATTGGCTGTTAATATACTGAGCCATTAGATGTATGATGCTGTGTAGATGATCTTTAAAATCACTAATTTGGAGCCCAGCAATGAATGTTTCTTAAGGCACGTCCTGATCCAATACTGATGTCTGTCCGATATCAGCAATAAAACAAGTATCGAGTTATATCAACTAGAATCTAAAATCTCTGATATAAGCTCCGATACAAGCAGTCCTCCCTCGTGTTTACTTGTGCAAAGCTGAGTAACCAGAGTACACATCTAAATGTCCTCCAATAAGAACACAAGCTTGCTTTTTTTTATCCTATTTTGAATTAAGTCGTTTCCAAAAGGAAAACACGGTAAAATATAGGCTTCTAAGAGCTAGCAGCTGATCACACAATAGCACACAGCTAGACATAAGTAATAAGTCACATTTGTCAATACACACTTTTATCGAATAATAATAGTTGCATATTACTTACACATACAAAGTCTCCAAGGCAGAAGCGTATGAGAGAGTATCCAGTAACAAATGGGTTCGGATCATTCAACGTACTGCTAATGAGCTTAACTTAATGAATTTTTGTCGCCATTAGGTGTCCCCAAAAATATATTACCACTCCACTTCAACTTAAAGACTGCATAAGTTCATTCCAGACGGTCAATAATAGGGGTGTGAATCTTTCGGCACCTAACGATTCGATCCGTTGTGATTCCTGGGGTGAGGATTTGATTCAGAATGGATTTTTGATTTAACACGATTCAAACAGATTCTCGCAATGTATCATTTGGTGAAATAATGAAACTTTTACAAAACGGGTTACAGGTTAGAAAAGCTTCTTCTGATGGCATGAAAACGGCATAAAAACATGCTCTTAAAAATTGGAAAATTAAAAAAAAAATGTAAACAATTATGAATACAATTAGAATCGGGATGATTAAAAATCGCAATTCAGAAGTGATAGGATTTTTTGGAGCACACTTAGTCAAAAAATAGTATTTCTATACCTATGATTGTTCTTTCATTTGATCAAACCTTCTCTAACATTCCACACTACAACATATTAAAGTATGTTTGATTTGTGCTGATATCGGATCAATACCGGTATCGACCAATACTCAAGGCTTTAAAGGGGAACATTATCACAATTTCAGAAGGGTTAAAACCATTAAAAATCAGTTCCCAGTGGCTTATTTTATTTTTCAAAGTTTTACCCATCACGCAATATCCCTAAAAAAGCTTCAAAGTGCCTGATTTTAACCATCGTTATATACACCCGTCCATTTTCCTGGGACGTCACACAGTGATGCCAACACAAACAAACATGGCAGATAGAACAGCAAGATATAGCGACATTAGCTCGGATTCAGACTCGGATTTCAGCGGCTTAAGCGATTCAACAGATTAGGCATGTATTGAAACGGATGGTTGTAGTGTGGAGGCAGGTAGCGAAAACGAAATTGAAGAAGAAACTGAAGCTATTGAGCCATATCGGTTTGAACAGTATGCAAGCGAAACCGACGAAAACGACACGACAGCCAGCGACACGGGAGAAAGCGAGGACGAATTTGGCGATCGCCTTCTAACCAACGATTGGTATGTGTTTGTTTGGCATTAAAGGAAACTAACAACTATGAACTAGGTTTACAGCATATGAAATACATTTGGCAACAATATGCACTTTGAGAGTACAGACAGCCCAGTTTTCATCAATTAATATATTCTGTAGACATACCCTCATCCGCTCTCTTTTCCTGAAAGCTGATCTGTCCAGTCCAGTTGGAAATGCATCTGCTTTGAGTGTCGCAGGATATCCACACATTCTTGCCATCTCTGTCGTAGCATAGCTTTCGTCGGTAAAGTGTGCGGAACAAACGTCCAATTTCTTGCCACTTTCGCATCTTTGGGCCACTGGTGCAACTTGAATCCGTCCCTGTTCGTGCTGTTACACCCTCCGACAACACACCGACGAGGCATGATGTCTCCAAGGTACGGAAAACAGTCGAAAAAACGGAAAATAACAGAGCTGATTTGACTCGGTGTTTGTAATGTGTTTGAGAAAATGGCGGATTGCTTCCCGATGTGACGTCACATTGTGACGTCATCGCTCCGAGAGCGAATAATAGAAAGCCGTTTAATTCGCCAAAATTCACCCATTTAGAGTTCGGAAATCGGTAAAAAAAAAAAAATTTCTTTTTTCTGCAACATCAAGGTATATATTGACGCTTACATAAGTCTGGTGATAATGTTCCCCTTTAATATCGGCAGCGTATCAGACGTGCAAAAAAAAAGTCTTAGAAAAGATTTAAGCGCTCATCCTTCATACTGTTTACATATCGCTACATGAAACGTCAATTACATTAAAATCGATAAAGATGGTCCACGCTGTCTTCTTCCTCGTGAATTATATATTTTTTATGTTATGTGTTGGTGTTGGAATTCTAAAACGAGGGAATACACAGAGCTTGTGCTGGTAACCAAACCGAGACAGGAAATGATTAATCCATTTAGGGGCAATGTACGTGCTTGCATCCTTCGGGGAGTCGCCAGCGTCTCTCCCTGCAACCACGTCGTTGTAATCCCCGCTTGTGCCAAGGTTTCCTATTTGTTCATGTCAGGAAGGCCTGCCATCCCCTAATAGCAGAGGACTCCACCAGGCATCGTACTATTTGTCCTCTTTCCTCAGCGTGTCTCGCGACATTATTAATTCAGCACTTTTCATGAATTTCAAACAGCAGAGTGTTTGTTTTGATGTCAGGGTGAGGAAGGGATGATGGTGTTTGGAAGTGTTTTGTTTTTGTTTGTGGTCAACCATCGTCTTTGGGTGTATGTAATAAACCGATCTGACTGATTTATTTTTCAGGTATGGTGGATTCCATATACAAACCCCGTTTCCATATGAGTTGGGAAATTGTGTTAGATGTAAATATAAACGGAATACAATGATTTGCAAATAATTTTCAACCCATATTCAGTTGAATATGCTACAAAGACAACATATTTGATGTTCAAATAATCATTAACTTTAGAATTTGATGCCAGCAACACGTGACAAAGAAGTTGGGAAAGGTGGCAATAAATATTGATAAAGTTGAGGAATGCTCATCAAACACTTACTTGGAACATCCCACAGGTGAACAGGCAAATTGGGAACAGGTGGGTGCCATGATTGGGTATAAAAGTAGATTCCATGAAATGCTCAGTCATTCACAAACAAGGATGGGGCGAGGGTCACCACTTTGTCAACAAATGTGTGAGCAAATTGTTGAACAGTTTAAGAAAAACCTTTCTCAACCAGCTATTGCAAGGAATTTAGGGATTTTTACCAAATCACATGGCCACTGATTAACAAGTATTATCAGAACCAATGTAATCTAATCATTGCTATGTTGGAATTCTTATTAATATTGATACTGTTGTTGATGTTATTAATTTTTTTGTGACTACTTTTGGATTGTTTTGTGTAGGGATGTCCGATAATGGCTTTTTGCCGATATCCGATATTCCGATACTGTCCAACTCTTTAAATACCGATACCGTTATCAACCGATACCGATATCAACCGATATATACAGTCGTGGAATTAACACATTATTATGCCTAATTTGGACAACCAGGTATGGTTAAGATAAGGTACTTTAAAATTTTTTTTTTATAAAAAAAGATAAATAAATTAAAAACATTTTCTTGAATAAAAAAGAAAGTAAAACAATATAAAAACAGTTACATAGAAACTAGTAATTAATGAAAATGAGTAAAATTAACTGTTACAGGTTAGTACTATTAGTGAACCAGCAGCACGCACAATCATGTGTGCTTACGGACTGTATCCCTTGCAGACTGTATTGATATATATTGATATAAAATGTAGGAACCAGAATATTAATAACAGAAAGAAACAACCCTTTTGTGTGAATGAGTGTAAATGGGGAAGGGAGGTTTTTTGGGTTGGTGCACTAATTGTAAGTGTATCTTGTGTTTTTTATGTTGATTTAATAAAAATTAAAAATAAAAAACCGATACCGATAATAAAAAAAACGATACCGATAATTTCCAATATTACATTTTAACGCATTTATCGGCCGATAATATCATCTCTAGTTTTGTGTCATGTTTGTGTGTCCTCTCAATTGCTCCTGTTGATTGCTATTCTGAATGTTGCTAGGCCGGGTTTCGTTTTGGAATTGGAATTGTATTACTATGGTATTATTGTGTAATATTTTGTTGGATTGATTAATAAAAATAAAAAAATGAAACAAATTAAAAAAAAGTTATTTCTTTATTTAAAATTTAAAAAAAGAACCAGTGGAGCACGCGTGACTTTCACAACAATAGCAGAGTGGTAAAACAAGCGCATGTACAGTCGTTGTCAAAACTTTACATACACTTGTAAAGACATATTGTCATGGCTTTCTTGAATTTCCAATAATTTCGACAACTCTTATTTTTTTTTTTGTGATAGAGTGATTGGAGCACATACTTGTTGGTCACACAAAACATTCATGAAGTTTGGTTCTTTTATGAATTTATTATGGGTCTACTGAAAATGTGACCAAATCTGCTGGGTCAAAAGTATACATACAGCAATGTTAATACTTAGTTACGTGTCCCTTGGCAAGTTTCACTGCAATAAGGCGCTTTTGGTAGCCATCCACAAGCTTCTGGTTGAATTTTTGATCACTCCTCTTGACAAAATTGGTGCAGTTCAGCTAAATTTGTTGATTTTCTGACATGGACTTGTTTCTTCAGCATTGTCCACATGTTTAAGTCAGGACTTTGGGAAGGCCATTCCAAAACCTTCATTCTAGCCTGATTTAGCCATTCCTTTACCACTTTTGATGTGTGTTTGGGGTCTTTGTCCTGTTGGAACACCCAACTGCGCCCAAGACCCAACCTCTGGGCTGATGATTTTAGGTTGTCCTGACGAATTTGGAGGTAATCCTCCTTTTTCATTGTCCCATTTAAAGCACCAGTTCCATTGGGAGCAAAACAGACCCAGAGCATAATACTACCACCACCATGCTTGACGGTAGGTAAGGTGTTCCTGGGATTGAAGGCCTTACCTTTTCTCCTCCAAACATATTGCTGGGTATTGTGCCCAAACAGCTAAATATGGGCACTAATGAATTAAAAACGGTACTATACTGCTTTTGAAAATACCGGTATTTTTATTTTTTAATCAATGGTGACAATCGCTGGCATACAAGCCTCGGCGCATGTTAATCAACACACACACACAGCACTTCGCAAGAAAAATGTTTAAACTGGCAAAAATATAACATTTGTGTCACTTGAAGGCAAACAAATTAGTTTTGGTGTGCAGAGTAAACACAGCCATAGAGTGAAGGCCACTATTTGATGTTATACAAACATTAAAGTCACTGACAGTATTTTACCAGGTGACTTGAAGTTAAAGAATAGAAATATATGAACACCTTTGTGTAGTCGCATGGTTAGGGTCTAGCAGGGTTGCGGCTCCCGAGACCTAACTGGAGGCCATGGGAGTGTTGGTTGCTCAGTGCACTGAGGTGACGATGAGGAGCAAGAGTATCACACTCCTCAGGGCGGCGGCGAGGAGGAAAGAGAAGAAGAAGCGTCACGCCTCAGCAGCTCTGGGACTGAGCCAAGTGTAAATTGCCATAACAGCGGGGCTCCACGAGCAAGATTACTGAGCGGCACAAGGCTCTAAACACGTGCACGCGCGCACACACACTCATACACACACACACACACACACACACAGGGACGAACAAATCAACTTACCCGGGAGCAAAATGTACACACAAACAAGTGGATGTGTGAAGCGAGAAAGCTGTAATTACACTGATGAGAGTGATGGAGAGCAGTGAGATTCATATTGAACCTCTCATTTATCATTAGTGGCCTCGGAGGGACACACTGAGGTGAATTTGAAACACACACACACACACACACTCACACACACAAACACACACACACTCTTATATTTCTTATGTTCTTGAGACCTCCGAAAAATGCCTACCTCTTTAGGACCACCTTTTCTAGATATATAAAGATTTGTCTTCACAACATTAATCATATATACATACTATGCAAATATAAAAACGCTTGTTGTGAAAAATGAGTTGGAATTTCACAGGAAAAAGGTCACAATTTCACAAAAAAAACCTAAGAATTTTGGCAGTATTATAATAGAAGTCGTCATTTTACTCAAAATTTTACAGGAAAAACGGAACATTTGTGCAATGTTATGATAAAAAGTTGGAATTTTACTCAATAACAGCCAGAATTTTTACAAGAAAAGCTTAAAATGTTGGCAATTTTATGATAAGAGTCGTAATTCTACTCGACAAAAGTCACAATTTTGAAAACTTTAACATTTTGGCAACATTATAATTGTCAAGACTTGGACTCCGTGGTGCAAATGAACAATTGGACCAGACATGGCGTGAAGGTGATGACATATTTAATTTTACTATAACAAAAAGAACAAACTAAAGGTGCGCACAAAGCGGAAGTACAAACTTGACAAATGAAACCAATACTTGCACATGTGCAAAAAACTAAGGACATGAACAAAAGTCACTAACTGTGGCATGAATTAAAAAAAACTTACTTGGACAGGGCATGAAGTACGCAGAGGTAAACAGAGTGTGACAGGGGTATGATGTCGCCAGACAGACAGCCTGGCAACTGGAAGCTTAAATAATAGTGACATGATTAAAGACAGGTGCGTGAGTCGTGAGGGCAGGTGAAAACTAATGGGTTGCTATGGTGACAAAAAAGAGTGCACAATGAGTCCAAACGTGGAACAGGTGAAACTAATGGGTAACTATGGAAACAAGACAAGGGAGTGAAAAGCCAGAAACTAAAGAGTCCAATAACTAAACAAAACAAAACATGACATGACTAAAACAAAACATGATTACACAGACATGACAATAATAGTAATCGGAATTTCACTAAGCAAAATTATGAGAAGTGTCAGAATTTTATTTGACAAATGTCGCAATTTTGCATTAAATAGTAATCATTTTACATTAAAAAAAAGTAATAATTTGACGAGAAAATATTGCAATATTTCAGAAACAGAAAGAATATGAGAAATTGTTGCCAATTTCTTAAGAAAGAAGTCGACACGTTGTGAGAAAAAGACTGATTTCAGTTCATTTAATTTTTGTTTTGTTTTTTTGTTATTTATTTCAAGTTATTACAGTATGTCACTAAATACATTTTTTTTTAATTTTTTTTAATCAATTTTGGTCAAAGGGGGCGCATTTCAATTTCTTACAAACTTGTTATTACATATGTTGGCCAGAGGGGGAGCACTTCAAATTTTTACACACACTTTTAAAACTGATACAGTCAATTTGAAAAATCCCTCTTTTTTGGGACCACCCTCATTTTGATGGATTTTACCACCAGGGGTGCAAATGAAACATTCTCTATTAGATGCAATGGTTTTCCGTACTGGGACCATGATTTATGTCCTAACTTGTTCACCGTTCCTCATATGGAAGGTACTTTTCCTTGTTGATGTCTCAAGAAGGGTAGAAATACAAGAACACACACACACACACACACACACACACACACACACACACACACACACACACACACACACACACACACACACATGAATAAATACACAACATGCGACTCTGGTCTGCATAGAGTGTTGTGCCCCTGGGCTCACAATTAGGATACTTCAAGGGGAAAATATGAAAGCGCACAAATACAGGCAGGAAACAGACACACAAACACACTCAAACACACAAACACACACACACACACAGGATGAGTCAAGCAGAATTTGTACTGTGCTTATATTGTAAGCACACTGCACATCAGAGAATAATGTAGCGTCACTGCGATTGGCCATTCATCAGAACACATGACATTATTATCTCTTTATTTAGACACCGTTCCTTCCTCCTAACCTTGTTATTTGCGCTTATTGGACGCCAGATGCAAGACGTCATCCACAAACAACCTTAATTATGTTGTTTGTGATGCAACATAGTGATAGTTCTTAAAGGGAAACTGCACTTTTCGAGAATTTTGCTTATCGTTCACAATTATTAAAAAACGCTTTGAAGGTGCACCTTTGTAGCCTTCAAAGCCCTCTAAAACAACTTCAAAACCTTCCATCAACGTTGTATATACACACTGCAAGTATATATATAATGTCGTAACAGACCCGTTCATAACAATATGTAATATGTACAATATTTACTATATTTTGGTCATTTTAATCATTGCCAGAACTGATCCTTTTGCACATTTATTTGCGTTTCCATAGAAAGCACATCCCACTTCAATTATTCGCTTGTGTGTCTTTTAATCATGGCAGACTTGGTAACAAACAACGAGGACGTCTATTTTTGGGCAAATGAGGATTCACAACCTTATCTTTTTGAAGCTGAGTATACTGAGGATGAAGTACTGCTTCTAGAAGCCATCACGGAGAAAGAGTGAGACGCTGGAGCAGACGGACGCCGACAGAGTGAGGTGTAGGTGAATCGAAGCTGCAAAATGTGGAATTTGGAGCCAAACTATTTCGACATAAATGGATTACTTACCCAAAATGAACAGGAAACAACATCCCTGGCCAGCTGAACCAGACGAACAACTGTCCATCAAGTGAGTCACTTTAATATCGATCATGATACACGCAGCACATCATGCGTGTTATAACAACTACAGCACATACGCTTTCTGGCTACTTTCAACTTATGACGTCACGCTACTTCCGGTACAGGTAAGGCTTTTTTTTTTATCAGCGACCAAAAGTTGCGAACTTTATCGTCGTTGTTCTATACTAAATCCTTTCAGCAAAAATATGGCAATATCGCGAAATGATCAAGTATGACACATAGAATGGATCTGCTATCCCCGTTTAAATAAAAAAAAATCATTTCAGTAGGCCTTTAAAGGGAAACTGCACTTTTCGAGAATTTTGCTTATCGTTCACAATCACTATGACACAAGAACACGTCTTTTTTTTAATTCAAAGATGACAAAAAAACGCTTTGAAGGTGCACCTTTGTAGCCTTCAAAGCCTTCTAAAACAACTTCAAAACTTTCCGTCAACGTTGTATATACACACTGCAAGTATATATATATTGTAGTAATAGACACGTTCAAAACAATATGTAATATGTACAATATTTACTATATTTTGGTCATCTTAATCATTGCCAGAACTGATCCTTTGGCACATTTATTTGCGTTTCCATAGAAAGCACGTCCCACTTCAATTATTCGCTTGTGTGTCTTCTAACCATGGCAGACTTGGTAACAAACAACTAAGACGTCTATTCTTGGGCAAATGAGGATTCACAACCTTATCTTTTTGAAGCTGAGTATACTGAGGATGAACTACTGCTTCTAGAAGCCATCATGGAGAAAGAGTGAGACGCTGGAGCAGACGGACGCCGACAGAGTGAGGTGTAGGTGAATCGAAGCTGCAAAATGTGGAATTTGGAGCCAAACTATTTTGACATAAATGGATTACTTACCCAAAATCAACAGGAAACGACGTCGCCAGCAAACTGAACCAGACGAGTCACTTTAATATCGATCATGATACACGCAACACATCATGCGTGTTATTACAACTACAGTACATACGCTCTCTGGCTAGTTGTGTACAAACAAAACATGAAATGTGGGCTAATACTTTACATATACCGTAATATGATTGTTCATGTTTTTCAGTCAGTACAGATCGGTGTCCTATCGCTTTGTGTTGTGGATTATGAACTAGCTTATCTAATTACTACTACGCGGGAAAAAGAGTACTTCAGTGTTCGCTCTTACAATAACAATGTTACTACAGCTTGGTTAATATACAGGTTATCGACGTAAGAAGTATTGTTGACGGTTTTGAATGCATTTTTAAAGTGCTTTAGAGGTAGAATTGATTGCTCCCATTAGCTGCATTGCTAGCCACCAAGAAGGAGACAATTTTTACAAGTTAGAATGCAAAACAAACAATCTTCTTGTCTCACATAAGGATTGTGAACGATGCACCAAAAAGTGCAATATTTAAAAACAAAAATGTTTATACTGATCTTTATGCTAAACCGTTGACTAAGATGAAGTCTTCAATCATATAAGACGAGAAGAATGTGAGGAGGTGAAAAATTAACCGTAATGCAAAATTTAAGGCTGTTATTTATTTATACAAATTCAAAAATGCATTGTTTATAAATCATTTTTAAACTGTAAGGAAGGACATCACAGTGATAGCCGCTCTGACATTCTTCCCTGCTTCAACAACACCTGGGAGTAACGCCTGCAGAGAGACTCCAGGCCTATAGACACTACACCACTACACCAGGGCAATGGGCATATCCCCCCGCACCCCACCCCACGCTTTTGGCGCCGCTAAAACCCCACTGGGGCGATGGAAAGATGTGGCGCGCTTTAGATGGCATCAGCCTGCCCCTGTAGCTTCCTCCCATGGTGCAAGTTTTGTAGTTTCTGTGTAACATGTTTATGTGTGCTTACAGCTATCGAGTTTTTTTCTTGGCCTTAGTCTAAGAGTCCAGTTTGAGATTGACTTTTTTTTACTCATCCCTAACCCCCACAAGTATAAAAAAAAACATTTTATTCCATTAAAAAAAAAACCGATTCACAAGTAGAAACACAATTTTCTTCGAGTTAAAACTTTTGGCAAAAATATTCCACCCTTTTGGCAGTAATATTCAATGATGAGGTGAAAACAAGCTCAACCTGTAAGTTGTATCCTCTTCTGTCTATTTTACTCTGCACCCTGCTTCTTCTTCTTTGTTATTTTTGGCGGACGGCACCATGCGCAAATAACAGTAGCTCTGATGGCCTTGCAGTGGTTCCCAACCACCGGGCCGCGGCCCGGTACCGGTCCGTGGATCGATTGGTACCGGGCTGCACAAGAAATTAAAAAAAAATTAAAAAAACAAACTTTTTTTTTTTTTTTTTTTTTATTAAATCAACATAAAAAACACAAGATACACTTACAATTAGTGCACCTTCCCCATTTACCCTCATTCACACTCATTCGCACAAAAGGGTTGTTTCTTTCTGTTATTATTATTCTGGTTCCTACATTATATATCAATATAAATCAATACAGTCTGCAGGGATACAGTCTGTAAGCATATTTTTTTATGACAAAAAAATCAATAAATAATAAAATAAAAAATAATCAAGCGTTGACCGGTCCGCAGTTACAAAAAGGTTGGGTACCACTCTTGTAGTGTGCAAATTACGAGTGCAAGAGTGTGGATCGCGGAGGGTGGAATACTACTGCCAAAAGTTTTAACAAAAGTGTCAGGACGTGGACTATGGTGTGTTTGTTTTCCCGAGATGCAAGTAAAGCTGGACTGGTCATGGCGTGAAGGTAAATACATATTTATTTAAAACACTAACAAACTACAAAAAAAAGGAAGCAAACAAAAGGCGCGCACAAGGGCGGAAGTACAAAAACTTGGCTAATGAAACAAAAACTAGGACAAAGGCAAAACTATGGACGTAAAACTAATAAACACTTACTGTGGCATGGCATGAAACATGAATAAGAAGTGTCAGGAATGTGAAGAGCATAAATGCGGGATGTCGCCAGAAAGACAAACTGAAAACAATGAACTTAAATACTACAGACATGATTAGTGAAAACATGCGTGACTCAAAACGTGAAACAGGTGCGTGACGTGACAGGTGAAAACTAATGGTTGCTATGGTGACAAAACAAACAAAAGTGCACAAAAAGTCCAAAAACAAAACCGAACATGACTAAAACAAAACATGATCACACAGACATGACAAAAAGAAACTTGTTTTTCACTTGTAAATTGATTTTTTACTTGCAGATTTTTTTTTTTAACTTGTGAATAATTTTTTCAATTAAAGAAAATAGTTGTTGTTTTTTTGCAAACCGCTATGCGTTAGTAAAAAAACAAAAAACTTTTGTGTGTTTGTGAGTTTTGGCAGTAATTTCACTCCATAAAATTCCCCTTGCATTATTATTATTGATGAGGCACTTGCACTGTCGTATGCATGGAAGCCTTCTTGACCAATGAAACACACATCATGCACAAAAGCATGAAATATTTATATTGGAAGAAATAAGTCCTTGGTTTCTAAGCAACATGTTGCCTCGTTCGCCTCTGAAAGGTGGTGTCGAGCATGAGAATGAACGCTGTTAAAACTGCTCAGTAGGAGTCAGTCTGTATGCGCTCCTCTCCTTCAACTACTCTCTCGTCGTGTGTGAAAGCTTCCAAACACACGTTTTATCTGTGCAAGCAGCAGTTACGTAAAACCCACCGTCATGAAGGCCAAAAGGGCGTCGAGAAGAAAGAAATGTTGCCAAATCCGGAGCTGGATCAATAAGTCCACTCTGCAGAGGAGATCTTCTCCTCCGTTTGGTAAACGCAAGGTGAAGTATTGTTTGTAGCGCAACAAGGAGGTGAATACTTACGTATAAACTTTAACTTACACAAAAGAATTGCCTTAAACATATTTTACTTGGCAAGTATCAGTATTTTTGCTACCTTCACTTACCATGTTTAGCTTTGAACTTGTAGCTTGTACTCACGAGTACTTGGATTGTGGCCTATGCATACTTGTCAACCCTCACGATTTTCCCGGGAGACTCACGAATTTCTCCCGATTTCCACTCGGACAACAATATTGGGGGCGTGCCTTAAAGGCTCTGCCTTTAGCGTCCTCTGTCACCTGAAAAGGAGACTTATTATATATGTCTCCGTTATCCATAGGTTTATCTATAACCCATAAAGTAGGCAGGCACGGAGCTATTTCTCAGCGTGTGTTTATTCCAGCCGGCACGTTAATACACTGACACACGACATCCGGATTCCCATCATGCATTGCTTCAAAACTACGGCAAGTAGTAATGTCCAAAAACATAACAGAGATGAAGCAGAAGAACGAAGAAGAGACATGGCGACGACGAGTAAGAAGAAGAAGTACACTTACAAATTCCACCATCTCCCGAATTTGGAGGTCTCAAGTTTGGCAAGTATGGGCCTACGTGACTTTGGTTTTTGGTTTTACAGTATATCTAAAACAAGTATTTAATACAAATATGTCTTTAATGTATTTTATTTTCACCTGCCATCATGGAAAGAAAAAAAATGTAAAAAGAAAAAAAATCTATTAAATTGTTATATGTATTCAGTGATTATACTATAAAGTTATTTTCCAGTTTTAGATTATTTTTATTCAAAATCGCTGAATTTTCACATTTGCCGTTCAAATACTGAGAAGAGACGGTGCGGTGATCAGCAGCCAGTTGAGGCAGGTCACTCAGTTGTGCCTCAACATGGATTGCGGACTCGGCTAACTGCTGGCCTGCTGTGCAGTGAGACCGTATTGCTATATGAATTATATTATACATTTCCATAGTTTAGTTAGCTGAGGTATATAATGTACAGTGTATTTTGTCAACAACTGTATGTGTGTAAAGTATTTCTTGTGCTGAGCAATCATAAAACTGCTGCGAAGACGCACTGGCTGAGGCTCGCGTAATCCCGCCTCCTGGTGCCGGTTAATGCACCCCCCGACGGGAGCGCCACACCAACCAAAGCCCACACCCAAACCCTCCACGTGCAAGACCGAATCCACCCAAAAAAAGTCACTTAACAAGAAGCCAAAAAGTGCAAAAACAAGAATGCTCGCGCACTAAGAGATAAAACATTACATGGCCGTCTTTACATTTTTTTTTTCACCCCCCCTAACACGACCTAATGATCCTGGAAATTGACGAAATGCCAACTTTCAGTGTTTCTTTCATTAGTGTGAGTGTTGTGCCGTCGTCTTGATGATTACTTTCTCTACTATTTGGGATTGCAGCGATGTTGGGAGCGGGAAAAGGAGAGAGAGAGAGAGAGAGAGAGAGATGAAGTTCATACATGCTCAGGATGGCTTCAGGTTCAATCAGCCAGCCAATTTACTCAAAGCAGAGATTGTTTCATTCTCCCTGACATGCTTTTAATCACCCGGTCCTTCGGTCCCTTTGTTTGTTTTTGTGCTGAAGAAACAATCAAAGCAATCTGGTGTGCACGGTGCGCTCACTTGATTAAAGGTACAGGTCAACATATAAGGTCTTGGCCAGGTCATTAGTGTAAAGATGTGTTCTCAATTGACTTACCTACAAGATAAGAGCTGGGGTCTCAATTAACCTAAATCAAAAGTCTTCAAATGATTTATGAATATTTTTTCAATTTATTTTGCTGGGGTGAAAATAAAGACCAAATTCTTTGGCAGAGCCAGCAGTGAATAACCTCGTGCCTTAAACCGGAAGTATATTCTGTTTTGCCAACTAGTCGTCTATAGCAGTCTTTTTCAACCACTGTGCCGTGAGATACAGTCTGGTGTGCGGTGGGAGATTATCTAATTTCACCTATTTGGGTTAAATATATTTTTTGCAAACCAATAATTATAGTTTGCAAATTATGTGTTGTTGTTGAGTGTCGGTGCTGTCTAGAGCTCGGCAGAATAACCATGTTATACTTTTCCATATCAGTAGGTGGCAGCCGGTAGCTAATTGCTTTGTAGATATCGGAAACAGCGGGAGGCAGTGTGAAGGTAAAAAGGTATCTAATGCTTAAACCAAAAATAAACAAAAGGTGATTGCACTAAAGAAAAGGCATTGAAGCTAAGGGAAGGCTATGCAGAACGAAACTATAATTGAACTGGCTACAAAGTAATCAAAAACAGAATGCTGGACGACAGCAAAGACTTACTGTCGTCCAGTAAGTCTTTGTCAAGCTGGACCATGGGATAATGGTCCGTCCTCCACGTAAACAAGACGAGCCGGACGGCGCCCAACAGCGACCACAGATGGTATCCGAGTTTTACAAATCCAACGAGATTTGGGGTGGTATAGCTCGGTTGGTAGAGCGGCCGTGCCAGCAACTTGAGGGTTGCAGGTTCGATCCCCGCATCCGCCATCATAGTTACTGCCGTTGTATCCTTGGGCAAGACACTTTACCCACCTGCTCCCAGTGCCACCTACACTGGTTTAAATGTAACTTAGATATTGGGTTTCACTATGTAAAGCGCTTTGAGTCACTAGAGAAAAACGCTATATAAATATAATTCACTTCACTTCACTACTGTGGAGCAAAGACGGCGTCCACAATGTACATCCGAACATGACATGACAATCAACAATGTCCCCACAAAGAAGGATAAAAACAACTTAAATAGTCTTGATTGCTAAAACAAAGTAGAAGCGGGAAATATCGCTCAAAGGAAGACATGAAACTGCTACAGGAAAATACCAAAAAAAGAGAAAAAGCCACCAAAATAGGTGCGCAAGACAAGAACTAAAACACTACACGCAGGAAAACAGCAAAAAACTCAAAATAAGTCACTGAGTGATGTGACAGGTCCTGACAGTACACCTACTTTGAGACAAGAGCTATAGTCATGCATGATTGGTTATGGTTTAAAGTCATATCCAACAATTGCGACAACTTTTTACTGTCAACTGAGTTAGTTTTTTAATGATTTCTGCTGGTGGTGTGCCTCTGGATTTTTTCAACGCAAAAAATGTGCCTTGGCTTAAAAAAGGTTGAAAACCACTGGTCTATAGCGTTTCTGCTGGAAAGGGTTTTTCATTCATCGCTCAAAGCAATGTTTGTAGATTGTACAATGTAACTAAAACAATTCATACTTACTAAAACTGTCCCATGTGTGATGTCTGTAGGAGTGTTTTCATGCATATTTTCGTACGTGCTATCGTAATGTAATCAAGCTAGCGTCGTTAGCATTGTAATGTAATGACGTTGTTAGCATTAGCTACTATACTAACACGTTTACAAGTATATGTTAGTATTATTAACTTACAATGGCATTCTTTTTGTACTGTTTCAGTTTCATAAATTTCCCAAAACATCACCGTGGAGTTACAGAGTATCTTGATTGGAGAGTGGGTCCATGACGATGACTTCTGTTTTGTTTGATCAGCCGTTTTGTTACAGGCACCGTTTGGAAACAATTAAGCAGTGGTGGGCCGTCTCTGCTGGCCTAACATAACCCGAAATCATGATCAAAATTAAATATAAAAGTAATTTTTAATTTACTTTCCCTAAATATCTAAAAGTATTCATATCCTCTTCATGTCATATTATGCTCCTTCCAGTGCTGTTGTTTTTAGGTTAGAGTTTTTATCCAATCAGAATTCAGCTAGTTTATGTTGCCATGCTGTACGAAATCTGCCCGGGGCCTTCATAATCAACAATGCGGGTTTCTGTGCACTGTAAGTGAACGGGCACATACAGTTGATAGATAATTGCGATAGCCAATCAGATCACGAGTTGTTGTAAGGCCTTCTAGATGGCCTCACGTTGAACATGACTTTTACGCGTCCTGTGATTGGATACTCACTGGTTTGAGCCGTGGCGGTGCTATGCAGATCAGCAGAGCTACACCCGGGACTGTTAGCGGATGAATTTGAGGACACATACAGTTGATAGACAGTTGCGATAGCCAATCAGATCACAAGTTGTTGACAGTAGCCTATATAGGTAGCCTGACGTTAACGAGACTGTGATTAGATACTCACATGTCATTCCAAAGTGAGTATCCAATCACAAGTTGCAGTTTCAATTTACTAAAGCAGGAAGTGTTGCGCCGTAGCCATAGTCAGAAATGACTGATACTCACTTTTTTAACCCACAAAGAAGGAGAAAAAAACATTGATTGGGTGGTAGATATATATTTGCAAGGCCATTTTCAAGAAGGATATTTAAAAGAGAAACTACACTGGAAAAAGTCAGTGTTCAAAAACAAGAATAAAAAAAATACAAAAATTAGGGTTATTTTATTTGAACTAAGCAAAATTATCTGCCAATAGAACAATACATTTTGGCTTGTCAAGACTTTCCAAAACAAGTAAAATTAGCTAACCTCAATGAACCCCAAAATACCTTAAAATAAGTATATTCTCACTGATAACAACTGTACAAAACTCTGTCTATATGACTACGTATTTTCTATTGTTTCATTGAAAATAAAACAGCAAAGTCCATTTGGCTGTCATCTGTTTTACTATGAGACACATTTGTGTCAAAGTCATGATTTGTTTTTCATGCTTGAAATGAGAAATGATTACTTTAAAAAAGTAGTTTTATACTTGTGAGTGTTGATGACACAGCTTTGCAACATTTGATATTCTAGTTTCAAGCATGTTTTACTCAATATAGGTCATAAAATCTCAGCAACAAGCTGTAATATCTAACTGAGATAATTAAGAACCAAAACCCTTTAAACAAGTAAAACACTCTAACATAAAATCTGCTTAGTGAGAAGAATTATCTTATCAGACAGAAAATAAGCAAATATCACCCTTATTTGAGATATTTAATCCGACGTAGATTTCAGTTTTTGCAGTGTCCGTCATGTGAGACGATGTCAGCCAACCCCGGAAGCTAGCTCAGCTGTCCTGGCGATGAAATGGGGAAATGCCCGCCATTTCCATTCGAATCAGGCGACTACGAGGGGCACCACTAGCTTATACGGCGTCGAATGGGTCCTACAAATTGTGAGTTCAAACAATTTAATTTTTTCGCGTTTAATATGTTTTTTTGCAATTTTTAATTTTGACAGTACCACAGAAGAAATGTTTTAATTGCTGGTTTATTGATTTTTAAATGAGCCAGAAAATAACCCGTTTTGTACACTGTAGATGTGATCAATGATCAGTAGTGCGTAAATGTGTTTCTGTATGGTATTTCTCCAGCAATGGTCATGTGGCGACATCAATTATGGTATTTTTGAGAGATAATCATTGAAGTCGGACATAGGTGGGAAACGCACGGCCCACCACTGCAATTTAAAAAGTGTTCGTACATCATACTTGCCAACCCTCCCGGATTTTTCGGGAGACTCCCGAAATTCAGGCGGAGCTGGAGGCCACGCCCCCTCCAGCTCCATGCGGACCTGAGTGACGTGTCGACAGCCTGTTTTTACGTCCGCTTTCCCACAATATAAACAGCGTGCCTGCCCAATCACATTATAAGTGTAGAATGATCGAGGGCGAGTTCTTGGTTTCTTATGTGGGTTTATTGTTAGGCAGTTTCATTAACGTCCTCCCAGCGCGGTAACAACACACAACAACAGCAGTCACGTTTTCGGCTACCGTAAAGCAGTTCGTCTGCCGTAAACAGCAATGTTGTGACACTCTTAAACAGAACAATACTGCCATCTACTGTACATGCATATGTGACAATAACATCTAGGGCTTTTAGAGAGTGCAGTGCACAACTGCGCACACAACAAGGAGACGAAGCAGAAGAACGAGGAAGATACAGCCGTGGCGACGCCGACGCCGAGTGAGATGAAGAAATACGCTTGTAAGTTCCAAGCCGCAGCTGCGATTGAACCTGGATAGCCTCCGGGAAGAAGTAGTGGAAAATAGTGACAGAGAATATAACAAGGATGGACAATTCAACCCTTAACTCAACAATGAGTAGATGAGTGTTATGTGTGTGTATACAGTATGTGTAAATAAATGAACACTGAAATTCAAGTATTTATTTTATTTATATATATATATATATATATATATATATATATATATATATATATATATATATATATATATATATATATAGCTAGAATTCACTGAAAGTGAAGTATTTCTTATATACCGTATTTTTCGGAGTATAAGTCGCACCGGAGTATAAGTCGCACCTGCTGAAAATGCATAATAAAGAAGGAAAAAAACATAAGTCGCACTGGAGCCCGGCCAAACTATGAAAAAAACTGCAACTTATAGTCCGAAAAATATGGTATATATATATATATATATATACACACACACATATATATATATATATATATATATATATATATATATATATATATATATATATATATATATATATATATATATATATACATACATGTATATATATATATATATATATATATATATATATATATATATATATATATATATGAAATACTTGACTTGGTGAATTCTAGCTGTAAATATACTCCTCCCCTCTTAACCACGCCCCCGCCCCACCCCCCCACCTCCCGAAATCGGAGGTCTCAAGGTTGGCAAGTATGTCGTACATACTGTATATCTGCGGCTTATAGTCTATATATATAAAAATGTGTTTCTTGAAAATTTGGTGGGTGCGGCTTAAAAATCGGTGCGTTCTGTAGTCCGGACATATGGTATGTTGCTCACTAGCTGACAACTGCAGAGGTAATAATAATAATAATAATAATAATAAAAGGGGAAAAAAGAGTAATGGAATGCAGTGCAATGCACATTTTCCGGTTCTTCTGTCCAAAAAGATTTAGTTCTTACGGTGTCCCAGCTAAATCCTGCTACATGCAACTTCCTGTTTGTAAGCAGACAGAATAGAATCAATAGTCCATCCTCTGCTGTGAAAAGCTTCTTAGTTTATAATCCGGGATACGCGACTCATAAGCAAGGTTGGCATCAAGCGACGATTGATGTTTTGGCTTCAGCCCCTTCATCTGGATCAGCGACGTTGACCCTTTTGGACTAAAGGGAGGTCCAGAGGGAGGCCGGCCTGTTGCCAGGTGAACTCTCCCCCTGCTAGCGGGGGCATTTGGCATGACGCGAAGTAATAACGTGACCCAGATAATGCTGCTGTCTGCTTTTGTGGGCCAAGCGGCAGGAGAGCCTGCACATGAACTGCGAAGAAGAGCGGTGCTTAAACTGGGAGACTAAATATGAGCAACATGATGATGGACCTGTCCTCTGCCTCTGAACACGCATGAGATTCAAACACAAAAAAACAATCGCACGGCGCTGTAACCACGCCGTGTGATTTTAATAAGTGGACTGGAGCGTACAGTATGGCTTGGCAGCTCTCCAGACGCTCTCAATGGCGATTAAAGAAGCATAAGTAGAGCGTGGACAATAATTCACCACCGAACATTTCCTCAAAAGCTGCACTGTCAGTTCACGTGCAGGTCAAGCCTCGGCCGAGGCGACAGCGAAGATACGCGTCTGACTCGATCGTCTAGCACAGGGGTGTCAAACTCATTTTAGATCGGGGGCCACATGGAGAAAAATCTACTCCCAAGTGAGCCGGACTGGTAAAATCACGGCACGATAACTTAAAAATAAAAACAACTTCAGGTTGTTTTCTTTGTTTAAAAATAGAAAAAGCACATTCTGGAAATGTACAAATCATAATGTTGTTGTTGTTTTTTTTACAGTTACAAACCCCGTTTCCATATGAGTTGGGAAATTGTGTTAGATGTAAATATAAACGGAATACAATGATTTGCAAATCATTTTCAACCCATATTCAGTTGAATATGCTACAAAGACAACATATTTGATGTTCAAACTGATAAACTTTTTTTTTTTTTGCAAATAATCATTAACTTTAGAATTTGATGCCAGCAACGCGTGACAAAGAAGTTGGGAAAGGTGGCAATAAATACTGATAAAGTTGAGGAATGCTCATCAAACACTTATTTGGAACATCCAATTGGTGAACAGGCAAATTGGGAACAGGTGGGTGTCATGATTGGGTATAAAAGTATCAGTGACGTGCGGTCACTAGAGGCAGGTGAGGCAGGGCCTCACCTGCCATCATGGAAAGAAAAAAAATGTAAAAAGAAAAAAAAATTAATTAAATTGTTATATGTATCCAGTGATTATACTAAAGTTATTTTCCATTTAATTTCACCAGTTTTAGATTCTTTTTATTCAAAATCGCTGAATTTTCACATTTGCCGTTCAAATACTGAGAAGAGACGGTGCGGTGATCAGCAGCCAGTTGAGGCACGTCACTGCGTGCCGCAACATGGATTGCGCAATGACTCGGCTAACTGCTGGCCTGCTGTGCAGTGAGACCGTATTGCTATATGAATTATATCAACTAACTAAACTATGGCATAGTTTAGTTAGCTGAGGTATATAATGTACAGTGTATTTTGTCAACAACTGTATGTGTGTAACGTATTTTTTGTGCTGAGCATTCATAAAACGGCTGCAAAAGACGCACTGGCTGAGGCTCGCAGTAATCCGGCCTCCTGGTGGTAGAGGGCGGTAGTGATCCCAGAGATCATTCCTCGGTCGCAGAAGAAGTGAGAACAAGCAACAGTTAGCAAGTTAAGTGCAGCGGTCGTTTATTATTTCCTCTCGCCTGAACTTTTATTAAAAACATGGAGGATTACATATGTAAAATAAAACAGTTTTCTAAACTGGACTTTAAATCGAAGCAGGAGGCAATAATCAAAGGTAGACCAACACCGGAGCTAAAAGGTTTGCTTCAGACTTCGGGACAGAAGACCCGTTCTTTTCAAACGGCGTGGTACACACGCAAAGGCTGGCTGTGTGGATGTCCAGCAAGAAAGGTAAGACCATAATAATGTTTTTTTTAATTAAATGTGCTTTTTTGTGTGCTACAGTTTGTATGTGTAAAGAATGCTGGTATGAGCTTTTAAACATAACCCGTTAACTGCTGCCAATCAAATGGTGAATAAGATACTCTTTAGGGTTCATATGTTTGTAAATCTGACTGTGATGAAGTCAGTGCCTCACCAGCCATCAACCTCACCGCACGTCACTGAAAAGTAGATTATATGAAATGCTCAGTCATTCACAAACAAGGATGGGGCGAGGGTCACCACTTTGTCAACAAATGCGTGAGCAAATTGTTGAACAGTTTAAGAAAAACCTTTCTCAACCAGCTATTGCAAGGAACTTAGAGATTTCACCATCTACGGTCCGTAATATCATCAAAGGGTTCAGAGAATCTGGAGAAATCACTGCACGTAAGCAGCTAAGCCTGTGACCTTCGATCTCTCAGGCTGTACTGCATCAACAAGCGACATCAGTGTGTAAAGGACATCACCACATGGGCTCAGGAACACTTCAGAAACCCACTGTCACTAACTACAGTTGGTCGCTACATCTGTAAGTGCAAGTTAAAACTCTCCTATGCAAGGCGAAAACCGTTTATCAGCAACACCCAGAAACGCCGTAGGCTTCGCTGGGCCTGAGCTCATCTAAGATGGACTGATACAAAGTGGAAAAGTGTTCTATGGTCTGACGAGTCCACATTTCAAATTGTTTTTGGAAACTGTGGACGTCGTGTCCTCCGGACCAAAGAGGAAAAGAACCATCCGGATTGTTATAGGCACAAAGTTGAAAAGCCAGCATCTGTGATGGTATGGGGGTGTATTAGTGCCCAAGACATGGGTAACTTACACATCTGTGAAGGCGTCATTAATGCTGAAAGGTACATACAGGTTTTGGAGCAACATATGTTGCCATCCAAGCAACGTTACCATGGATGCCCCTGCTTATTTCAGCAAGACAATGCCAAGCCACGTGTTACATCAACGTGGTTTCATAGTAAAAGAGTGCGGGTACTAGACTGGCCTGCCTGTAGTCCAGACCTGTCTCCCATTGAAAATGTGTGGCGCATTATGAAGCCTAAAATATCACAACGGAGACCCCCGGACTGTTGAACAACTTAAGCTGTACATCAAGCAAGAATGGGAAAGAATTCCACCTGAGAAGCTTAAAAAATGTGTCTCCTCAGTTCCCAAATGTTTACTGAGTGTTGTTAAAAGGAAAGGCCATGTAACACAGTGGTGAACATGCCCTTTCCCAACTACTTTGGCACGTGTTGCAGCCATGAAATTATAATAAATAAATGATAAATGGGTTGTACTTGTATAGCGCTTTTCTACCTTCAAGGTACTCAAAGCGCTTTGACACTACTTCCACATTTACCCATTCACACACACATTCACACACTGATGGAGGGAGCTGCCATGCAAGGCGCTAACCAGCACCCATCAGGAGCAAGGGTGAAGTGTCTTGCTCAGGACACAACGGACATGACGAGGTTGGTACTAGGTGGGGATTGAACCAGGGACCCTCGGGTTGCGCACGGCCACTCTCCCACTGCGCCACGCCGTCCCTAAGTTAATTATTATTTGCAAAAAAAATAAAATAAAGTTTATGAGTTTGAACATCAAATATGTTGTCTTTGTAGTGCATTCAATTGAATATGGGTTGAAAAGGATTTGCAAATCATTGTATTCCGTTTATATTTACATCTAACACAATTTCCCAACTCATATGGAAACGGGGTTTACTTTGTACATGTTGCAGTTACCGGTAATAGTATTCTATCTTTATTTGTCGTTATTTATACTTTCTAAATAATTTATGTGATAATGTTCATCAGTCAACTCATTGGTGTTAATTTTCAATCCATCAAAATAAAAATCTGATATTAAAATCAAATTACAGGATGTTTTTTATGTAGTTTGCTCGTTTTCCTCAACTGGTGCACTAACATCATATGGTTTATTTTATTTTTTTACATATATATAGATAAATAGATAGATAGTACTTTATTGATTCCTTCAGGAGAGTTCCCTCAGGAAAATTAAAAATATGTAGCATAATCTACAAAGATACAAAGAATTGCTATTGCGACATCTAGTGGACACATTTAGAACAGCAGTTTCTCTCATTCAAAAATTTGGGCTCATTTTTATACTTAGCAATTTCATCCCGCGGGCCGGTTAAAACCTGTTCGCAGGTCTGATCCGGCAGAATTTATGGAGAAACCACCAGATGCTGTCACACAGATTTACAGTAGGGATGCGTCCAGATGAGCTCATAGTATACGAACGTTACATACGCAGAAAACAACAACACTGTGAGGAAGGGTGTCCAAACTTTTCCCACTGACTGTAAAATCAAAGCACGCGGGGGCCATTTTTTACTTTCATAAACAGTACAACGTATACTATCCCATTTTTATAGTATTTTGGTATGACTCGGCCGGGGTTTGAACTCACAACCTTCCGTCTCATGGCGGACACTGAGCAGATATTACAACATTTTAACATTTTAGTTACATCCCAGCAGGTACAAGAAGTTAAAACAACATTATGAACTTGTTGAATTTGGTCCTGATGGTGAGCAACTCAAACATAACGTTGAAACAACATACTTTTTGACGACGTTTAATCAATGGTGGGTTGTAAGGTTGATTTGACCATTGATATTTGGTCAAATCCCAACCAACAACGTGGATCCAACATTAGACACCCACGTTGTGTCAATTTACAAATACAACTATTTTGCAATATGGTTTCAAAGTCAGTTTTAAAGTATCAATGTCTTGTGCCTGCTGGGATCACACCTGTTTGCTCTTTTATTCCACTCTTTGTTTTTTTTAAAAACACATTTATTCAGTAGTAGTATTTTTAGAATGTGCCGCGGGCCATTAAACAATGAGCGGCGGGTCGAAATGGCCCCCAGGCCGCAGTTTGGACACCACGTGTAGACGCATCAGAAAAGTAACATTTTAATCAATATTGTTTTAATGACAGGTTTCAGTTTAATACATACACTGTATGTTACACTGTGATCAGGGCCACACCCTGGCTAAATTGGGGCCTTAAGCAGAATTTTACTTTTAACCACCCAGCCCCGACACCCATTGACAAATAATTTTTGCAAGATTTGTATACTTTTTGTTTTTATCAAACGAGAACTTAATATGTACTATAACAAATTCATGAGAAACAAATTGTTCAATAATTATACAACTTTGACATAATTACATCAGGTCATGTCTTGTTTTGTGTTTTTGTTATTTTTCGCAGTTTAGTGCAAAATGTATTTATTTTTTAATTATTATTATTTTTTAATAATAATTATTTTTTTTAATCTGTCCTTTCTAATACATTTTCTACAGCTTGTTACTCTCGGTGTCTCCTAGACGCTCAGGCAAATCATATTGTCTAAAAATGCATTTTTCCATCGATAACGTGACATCATTGCACTCGGAATATATATATATATGATTTATATATATATATATATATATATATATATATATATATATATATATATATATATACACACACATATATATATATACACATACATATATATACACACATATATATATATATATATATATATATATATATATGTATGTGTATATATATATATGTATATATATATATATATATATATATATATATGTAATATAATGTGTATATATATATATATGTCGAGATTTATGTAGTTTATCCGTTATACAGTGCTCAATACCGGGGTAGAGCGGAATATACGTTAGGTTAGGAAAACACACAGAGGCTATTTTATCCTTACAAGCCTGTTTCACAGGTTTCCCTGCTCTTCAGGGGATTTTATAATATATATAATATATTTTATAATACATATAATATATTTTATAATACATAATACACATAATATATTTTATAATATATATAATATAATAAAATTGCCTGAAGAGCAGGGAAACCTGGGAAACAGGCTTGTAGAGTTTCCCTGCTCTTCAGAGAATTTTATAATATATATAATCTATCTTATAATAAAATCCCCTGAAGAGCAGGGTAACCTGCGAAACAGGCTTGTAGAGATGAAAAGGCCTCTGTGTGTTTTCCTGACCTAACCCCGGCCCCTGGGCCAGCTTTTTTTAACCCAATGCGGCCCCCGAGTCAAAACGTTTGGGGACCCCTAGTTTAGTGGTTGTCCTCAGCGCTCCTTCCTATGTTTGAGTCTATTTATGTTCCAGCAAGCTCTCCTTTTGTTTACCTTTCTTTTTGCCGTGGACACTAAATGAACACACCTGTTTTCTGTTTAGTGATTAGTGTCCTCACCTGTTTCTGCCCTTAATCACTCAAAACACTGGTTGAACGTGACAAATTATTCCTGTTACTTGGTATTAAAGTACCAGTAGAGTGGAAAAACACGCCATTTTGAATAGTCTGCTCCGAATACCTTTGACTATATTTAGAGATGTCCGATAAAATGTAATATCGAAAATTATCGGTATCGGTTTTATTTATTATCGGTATGGTTTTTTTCTTTTTTTTTTTTATTAAATCAACATAAAATGGTATGGTTTTTTCTTTTTTTTTTTTATTAAATCAACATAAAAAAACACAAGATACCCTTACAATTAGTGCACCAACCCAAAAAACCTTCCTCCCCCATTTACACTCATCCACACAAAAGGGTTGTTTCTTTCTGTTATTAATATTCTGGTTCCTACATTATATATCAATATATATCAATACAGTCTGCAAGGGATACAGTCCGTAAGCACACATGATTGTGCGTGCTGCTGGTCCACTAATAGTACTAACCTTTAACAGTTAATTTTACTAATTTTCATTAATTACTAGTTTCTATGTTACTGTTTTTATATTGTTTTACTTTCTTTTTTATTCAAGAAAATGTTTTTATCTTATTTTATTTTATTTATTTATTTTTTTTAAAAAGGACCTTATCTTCACCATACCTGGTTGTCCAAATTAGGCATAATAATGTGTTAATTCCACGACTGTATATATCGGTATCGGTTGATATCGGTATCGGTTGATATCGGTATCGGTAATTAAAGAGTTGGACAATATCGGAATATCGGATATCGGCAAAAAGCCATTATCGGACATCCCTAGCTATATTTGGAGATCAACGTGACTGTAGTAACGTTTCTGCACTTTGACCATGTTATATTGAGTCAATGTCCAAAAAGCGCCAACAAAACACCATTTATATATAACCAAATATGAGCGATATTGTTTTATATAAGCGCCAAAGCAGATAGCCTATTTTAGCGGTGCATTGATACCAGTGAGCTAATGATACCTTACGCTCCTATTGTTGACACACGTTTGCTTCTGCTTCGTTTCAAACTTGCTAGAAGCAAATTGTAGATTATAATTCATGCATTTATCACCTGCTAGTAGACAAATGTGGCCATGGTTCGAGAGGCTGGTCGACTTTGACATCACCAAGGTGGCGAAAAAGACACAAAAAGACGCTTTCTGCAGGAACTTTTTTTAAACGCCCTTGCTCCTGATGGGTGCTGGTTAGCGCCTTGCATGGCAGCTCCCTCCATCAGTGTGTGAATGTGTGTGTGAATGGGTAAATGTGGAAGTAGTGTCAAAGCGCTTTGAGTACCTTGAAGGTAGAAAAGCGCTATACAAGTACAACCCATTTATCATTTATTTATAAACCCTTTGTAAGGATTGCGATCGAATCTTCATCCAAACGTAAATATGTGAGTGTCCTGTCGGTCAGCATCCCAGCAAGAGTGAAAATATTACAGTGTTTGTTTGTTTTGTTAAGGTTAGTTTGTATGTTTAGCACCTAGTAATGCTGCGGATGCTCGTGTCACAATAAAGCCGCATCCGGGTAGCAGTTGGCTTTCTAAAACGTATTGTTCGTCCTTTTTGTGTTCGGGCTCCAAAATAAAAGGTCCGTGATCATAATATTCCCAAAGTAATCGTTGCTGGCTCTCACAAAGTCTTATTGATTAGCATTGTTGTTGATGGGGTGTCATGTCTGTGTAATCATGTTTTGTTTAGTTTAGTTATTGGACTCTTTAGTTTCTGGCTTTTCACTCCCTTGTCTTGTTTCCATGGTTACCCATTAGTTTCACCTGTTCCACGTTTGGACTCATTGTGCACTCTTGTTTGTCACCATAGCAACCCATTATTTTTCACCTGCCCTCACGACTCACGCACCTGTCTTTAATCATGTCACTATTATTTAAACCCATTGTTGCCAGGAAGTCTCCCTGGCGACATCATACCCCTGACTTTCTGCTTCTCACTCTGTTTACCTCTGCGCACTTCATGCCATGTCAAGTAAGTTTTTTCTATTCATGCCACAGTTAGCGACTTTTGTTCATGTCCATAGTTTTTTGCCCACGTGCAAGTCTTTTTGTTTCGTTAGTCAAGTTTGTACTTCCGCCTTGAGCGCGCTTTTTGTTCCTTTGTTAGTGTAAAATAAATAATGTCTTCACCTTCACGCCATGTCTGGTCCAAATGTTCATTTGCACCACGGGAGAACAAACCACGCCATAGTCCCAGTCTTGACATGGGGAAGGAATCTGTCACGATCACGTGACTATCTTGCTCATTATCTCTCAAAATGGCTCGGGAATTTCCGTGAGATTGATACTAATTTGATCATATTTATTTATTCGCAAACTTTGAACGTCTTTTGTTGTCATAAATCAAATATATATAATAACAGCTTCAAAATATAGGGAACTTGTTTTCAGACTTTACTGGCACTTTAAGGTTTTTTTTTACTAATTGCAATAAATTGAGTTCCACTTCCTGCAAGTCCAAGTCAACATCCTGTGGGGTGGAGTCAATTAAATTCCAATTCTTCAAATGAACTGAATTGAGATTCCAAATTCATTATTCAGTTCGGGCACATTAAATCATCTTATTTGCTTATTTCAACATCACGATAGTAGGCCTTGGCTTGCATCTTGTGTGTACTTTGGCAGCAAGAATACTTATCTTCCACTAGCCTTACATCATTAAAAAAAAAAATGATGTGCCGGCATCTGTGTATTAACTTAAGTCTTACATAAGCACGCTCACTATGAGAAGGGAAAGGTTACAGATAATTCTTCCGCATAATCTTCGGATTTACCGTCTTGCTGAACAGGGCAGCGGCGGTGATGACTGACGGTATGCAAATGTCTCTGCTGAGATCTTTCCAAGCCTTGTCGACGGTTTCTGCAAACCTTCCTCCTTATTAGCTCGGCCCTGCAGACCCCCGCAGTCTCTCAAGTGCTAATTTCAGCCTGCAATCTCTCTGGGGTGTGATGCTGTAATGATTTTTTTGTGGTGGGTGAATTTGCAGCATGCAGCAGGAACGTCGCTGGGCTAATTCCGCCTGCTTCTCACTTGTAAGGTGCATGACGGGAAACGTGCGCATTGCTGAGCTTGCGGAAATGTGGGATTTACATGACTGCACAGCCAGCAAAGGTGTACTGTGATTGGACACGTGTTGAGTTTAATGGTAATATTCATCTTTATTTGATCGCCATTATCTTCCCTGATAGGTTTGCATGCATAATGCTTATTTATCAGCCACTGCAAGAAAAGCACTAAAGCCAAGCAACAGGCTTAATAGAGACATCCATTTATTTTATTGATTCTCTTTACATTTCCTCTGCCACTTGCAGTCCCAGCCACCACAGAGCTGCATGTATGTGCGCGTATGTTTCCGTGTGTGTGTGTGTGTGTGTGTGTGTGTGTGTGTGTGCTTGCAAATGTATAGCTGTATAACTATCAGACTCATATGCACTATGAAAACATATAAAGGGCTGTTAAGGACATTATTCAGAATTACCTCTTACATACGCTACTGAAATGCTCTCACATAAACAACTGAAAAAATATTATCTCATACATACTACCTCAAATCCTCTCATACACACTATTGATTTTTTTTTCTCTCATACACACTTCGGAAACACTCTCATCCACACTACTCAAATTCTGTCATACACACTACTGATTTGTTTTCTCTCATACACACCACTGAAATCCTCTTATACACACTAATGAAATTTTTTCTTTCATATAGACTACTGAAATCATTTCATACACACTACTGAAATCCTCTCACACACACTACGGATTTGTTTTCTCTCATACACACAACTGAAACACTCTCATTACACTACTGACATCCTCTCATACACACTACTGATTTTTTTCTCTCATACACGCCATTGAAATCTTCTCATCACACTACTGACATTCTCTCATACACACTACTGATTTTTTCCCCTCTCACACACACCATTGAAATCCTCTCATACACACTACTGAAATTCTCTCATACACACTACTGATTTTTTTCTCCCATACACACCACTGAAATCCTCTCATACACACTACAATTTTTGTCTCTCATCCACACTACTGAAATCATTTCATACAACGCTACTGAAATCCTCTCATACACACTACTGATTTGTTTTCTCTCATACACACCATTGAAATCCTCTCATACACACTACTGAAATCCTCTCATTCACACTACTGAAATCCTCTCATACAAACAACTGAAACATTATGGGAGGATTTCTGTAGTGTGTATGAGTGTTTCAGTTGTGTGTGCGTGAGAGAGAAAAAAATGTCAGTTGTTTGTGTGAGAGAAAAAATGTCAGTTGTTTATGTGAGTGTTTCAGTAGTGTGTATGAGAGTGTTTCAGTAGTGCGTGTGAGAAAAAAACATTATTCTCACACACTACTGAGTGTGTAGTACTCAGTAGTGTGTATGGGAGAATTTCTGTAGTGTGTATGAGTGTGTCAGTCGTGTGTGTGAGAGAAAAAAATGTCAGTTGTTTGTGTGAGAGTGTTTCAGTCTTGTGTGTGAGAGAAAAAATGTCAGTTGTTTGTGTGAGTGTTTCAGTAGTGTGTATGAGAGTGTTTCAGTAGTGTGTGAGAAAAAAACATTTCAGCAGTGTGTATGAGAGCGTTTCAGTAATGTGTATGAGAATGTTTCAGTAGTGACTATGAGAGTGTTTCAGTAGTGTGTAAGAGAGTGTTTCAGTAGTGTGTATGAGAGTGTTTCAGTAGTGTGTGTGAGAGTGTTTCAGTAGTGTGTGTATGAGAGTGTTTCAGTAGTGTGTATGAGAGTGTCACTTGTCATCCCGATATCCGATATTCCGATATTGTCCAACTCTTAATTACCGATTACGATATCAACCGATACCGATATATACAGTTGTGGAATTAACACATTATTATGCCTAATTTTGTTGTGATGCCCCGCTGGATGGTTGGGGGGGGGGGGATATTGTAGCGTCCCGGAAGAGTTAGTGCTGCAAGGGGTTCTGGGTATTTGCTCTGTTGTGTTTATGTTGCAAGATGTGCTTTGAGTGCAGACTTTGAGCTTTAATTTGAGGGTATTTACATCCCAATCAGGTGAACGGTGTAGGAATTACAACACATTTTATATGTGCCTTCCACTTGTTAAGGGACCAAAAGTAATTGGACAAACTAACATAATCATAAATCAAATTGTCACTTTTTAATACTTTGTTGCAAATCCTTTGCAGTCAATGACAGCCTGAAGTGTGGAAGCCATAGACATCACCAGACGCTGGGTTTGGTCAATGGTGATGCTCTGCCGGGCCTCTGCTGCAGCTGTCTTCACTTCCTGCTTGTTCTTTGGGCATTTTCCCTTTAGTTTTGTCTTCAGCAATTGAAATTCATGCTCAATGGGATTCAGGTCAGGTGATTGACTTGACCATTGCACAACATTCCACTTCTTTGCCTTAAAAAACTTTGGTTGTTTTTGCAGTATGCTTCGGCTCACTGTCCATCTGCATTGTGAAGCACCGTCCAATGACTTTTGAAGCATTTGGCTGAATATGAGCAGATAATATTGCCCCAAACATTTCAGAATTCATTCTGCTGCTTTTGTCAGCTGTCACATCATCAATAAATATAAGAGATCCAGTTCCATTACACTACCACCACCATGCTTCACTGATGAGGTGGTATGCTTTGGATCTTGAGCAGTTCCTTCCCTCCTCCATACTCTTCTATTTCCTACAATTTTTGGTTGTGTTTCCGCTCCGTATGCTGAATGGCAATATACGATATATATATCTCGATCTTTTTTCCGTAAAGTAAAAACAAAACACAAAACAGTCCTAGATACCTGAGATACTAAGTATGTCATTATTTTGACTTAGTAAATATTGACTTACTAAGACAAAATAATGACTAAGTCAAATTAATGACTTACTGTAAATAAGCGTTTGCAATAAGCGTTTGAAAAAAATAGTTAAAAGTGGGGCCACATGCTGACATATGTTCAACTCATCATGCTTAATTTATTACAGCATTTGGGAAGCCTGTAGTTGATTTTTTTTTAATGTAAATGTTATATTTTTATCAACATGTGATAGCAGGGACCCTGCCATTCAAAACTAGGCTGCTACATTACATAGCATCAAGGGTTGGAATTGGGGGTTAAATCAATAAAAATGATTTCCGGGCGCGGCCACCGTTGCTGCTCACTGCTCCCCTCACCTCCCAGGGGGTGATCAAGGGTGATGGGTTAAATGCAGAGAATAATTTCGCCACACCTCGTGTGTGTGTGACAATCATTGGTACTTTAACTATAAACTATAGCTGGAAAAAATAGTACAATAGCAATAGCAGAGACTATTCATCCCATAACACTATGGAGTTCATATAGGCTTTATGATGCAGTTACATTATTATATCAACTATCAGAGACAGAAACTCTTCATTTAGCATAATGTCCTTTTTTGCTGCTTCAACACAGAAAAAGATACAGTGAAATAACTTAGTTGTTACTGTAGGTCAATAATGCTTGTCTTTCTCTCAGACAGAGCTTTGCTGTCCGTAACACACACGCACGCTAAAAGCTAATTAGCCTTCACCTAAAGGACTGCGAGCGAGCTGAGCTGCCGCTTATATTTCTAGAACGTCAACGGGCTCATAGTGATGTTACTAGTAGTTGACTGGAAGGTGTTTATTATAATTTGGGGAGAGTCCGCTGCATTATGCTCACCTGCTAAACACCTATCATCTAACCCGCACCGTCTCTCCTCTCTGCCTGCCTCTGCCGTGAGCACTGACTCCATGCGCTCTGAATACTCACTGCTGATTGGCTGTTACATGCGCTCTGAATACGCACTGCTGATTGGCTGTTACCGCTCTGCGTGTAACCAATCAGATGGTTGTGTGGGTGGGACAATGCTGGGTGCTGCAGAGACGTACTGACAGAGGCAGAGGCAGTACGAAGCGTAGCAGCTTGTTAAGACTTTAGTTTAGCACCAAATGATAATATAAATACATTTGATGAAGTAAAATACAAATAAGGCAACAAGAGAAGTATTGTACACTTTTCTTTAGTAAAGTAAATCTGAACAGCCGATACGGGCATCTACATCAACTATATGATTTGCCTGAGAAGCTGGACAGGACCAAAAAATAAAAATAAAAATAAAAATAAAAATAATTAAAAAATAAAATTAAAAAATATGTATATATATATTTTTGAATACAAAAAAATAACAAAATAACAAAATAAAAATAAAAAAATACTTTAGTTTAGGTGGTGGCTCTTTGTTGTTAAGGCGGCCGCCTTAACAGCAAAGCGCTGCGGGAAACCCTGCATGGCCTCATCAACGCAAACAGAAACAAGTGAAGTCCATCAGTGAACGAACACAAAACAGTGATGAGTTTGAATCCATCGGCCTGCTGAGCAGCCAATGAAAACATCGTGGGAGGCCAAGGTACAACAGATCGAACACGATCCACAAAGTCCCCTAATCCTGCGGAACACGCTGGAAAGCTGCTTACAAACATGTGAACGTAGTGACACACTACGTCCTCCTGGGGCTTTGCCAATCTGCAGAGAGCAGGGCAGATTTATCCTGTGGCCCCCAGCCTCAGATACACTCGCTGGATTATAAATGTCGCCGGTGGTGAAAACTCCTGATGTGACTTTTTCTTTTAAATGGGATAGTGAGTTTGAAGCCATGAGAGGGAACAACTGGCAGACTAATTCCTTAAATGAGCAAAATCCAATCCAACCTCCATTATGTCCTCCCAGAGCACTAAGGTCAGAACATTCTAAATATAATTGGTACTTTTTCTTAGGGATTTATTATTTAATTGTTGTGCTGTAATGTGCCCTTTGCCTCTTTTCTACCAACCATCAGATGGAAGCAACCTCCTGATATGTCAGTCTGAGTACTTAGACAAATCTAGCTCTGACAGCTTTTTCATTCAAATCAATGCTTTCCAACTACGAATTTAAGCCCAAAATACCAGAGTAGAAATTCTGGGTAGTTTGGACCATGAGTTCACTTCAAAAACGTAGAAGCTACTATTATCTAGGTATGGGCACTATTAACATTTAAGTTGATACTGTACCGATTCCCAGTAGCTGGGAATCAATACCGGTACTCAATGGTGCGAATTTCTGTGTGTGTTCATGTGTTCATAATTGTTAATAATTTATTCATTAAAACAATCAAATATGTTTTTAATTATATACACTATATTGCCAAAATTGACTCACATATGAACTTGAAGTGCCATCCTATTCCTAACCCATAGGGTTCAATATGATGTCAGTCCATCTTTTGCAGCTATTACAGCTTCAACTTTTCTGGGAAGGCTGTCCACAAGGTTGCGGAGTGTGTTCTAATTCATCCCAAAGGTGTTCTATCTGGTTCAGGTCAGGACTCTGTGCAGGACAGTCAAGTTCATCCACACCAGACTCTGTCATCCATGTCTTTATGGACCTTGCTTTGTGCACTGGTGCACAGTCATGTTGGAAGAGCTAGGGGCCCGCTCCAAACTGTTCCCACAAGGTTGGGAGCATGAAATTGTCCAAAATGTTTTGGTATCCTGGAACATTCAACGTTCCTTTCCACTGAAACTAAGGGTCCAAGCCCAACTCCTGAAAAACAACTCCACACCATAATTCCTCCTCCACCAAATTTCACACTCGGCACAATGCAGTCCGAAATGTACCGTTCTCCTGGCAACCTCCAAACCCAGAATATTTAGGAGCGAGGAAATTTCACGACTGGATTTGTTGCACAGGTGGCATCCTATGACAGTTCCATGCTGGGAATCACTGAGCTCCTGAGAGCGGCCCATTCTTTCACTAATGTTTGTAGAAACAATCTCCATGCCTAAGTGCTTGATTGTATACATCTGTGGCCGGGCCAAGTGATTAGAACACCTGATTCTGATCATTTGGATGGGTGGCCAAATTCTTTTGGCAATATAGTGTAGAATTATATAGTATACTTTGCATGCAGTTTCACTACCAAGACGTTAGATGGCAGTATTGGCTTTAGTGTGTTTCCTAGTGAGGGAGTAGTCTTTGCAATTAAGCTCAATCTAGTCTTCAATCAATCAATGTTTATTTATATAGCCCTAAATCACAAGTGTCTCAAAGGGCTGCACAAGCCACAACGACATCCTCGGTACAGAGCCCACATAAGGGCAAGGAAAAGCTCACCCCAGTGGGACGTCGGTGTGAATGACTATGAGAAACCTTGGAGAGGACCGCATATGTGGGTAACCCCCCCCCTCTAGGGGAGACCGAATGCAATGGATGTCGAGTGGGTCTGACATAATATTGTGAGAGTCCAGTCCATAGTGGATCCAACATAATAGTAAGAGTCCAGTCCATAGTGGATCTAACATAATAGTGTGAGAGTCCAGTCCATAGTGGATCCAACATAATAGTAAGAGTAGTCTTGATAGCAGTGGTTCTCAAACCACCACCTGAAAAAAAAATTGGCTCTTCAAGTACCACCGCAATGACTAACATTAGAATGCAGTAGCGCAGTAGGCCTAAAAATTCATTAAAAACAAGGCAGAGGTTTTATATAACAAGTACCATATTTTCCGGACTATAGAGCGCACCAGTATTTTAGCCGCACCCACTAAATTTTAGGGGAAAGAAATATGTTTCCATATATGAGCCGCACCGGACAATAGGCCGCACATAGGTTGTGAAATGAGTTATTTACACAGACATATCCTGTAAGTCTTTATATACATACCTTAACCCTGCCTTTAACACGGCAGTAAAACGGCTGATCAAACAAAACAGAAGTTATTGTCAAATACCCACTAGCTGCGGAAGCTAGCTCTCCAATCAGCTAAAGAGACTCAATAACTCCACGGTGACGTTTTGGTGAATTTACTGAGGAATTTGTGACACTGAAGAAGTACAAAAATAATGCCGTTCTAAGTTGATAATACCAACACAGACACTTGTAAACGTGTTAGCATATTAGTTGTTGCTAACGACGCTAACGTCATTACATTACGATAGCACATACAAATATACATGAAAACACTCCTACAGACATCACACATGGGACGGTATAGTGAGTATGAATTGTTTTAGCTATATTATAAAACTTACACATTTTGCTTGGAGTGATGAATGAAGATTCCATACCAGTAGAACCGCTATGGACGGCTAGAACATTGAACTGCACTCAGTTAAAAAAAAAAATGTAAATGGAAGGACACTGCAGCACCTGCAGTGAGCCAACTCGTCCAAAGGATGGCGCTTTAGCACAAACAACAAAACAACTTCTTAGCGTATTTGCTTGTTTTTTTTATTTTTGAAAACTTTTTTATGGCCGTCAGTGAAGAAAGGGTTCAAAGTGAAGGAAAAAAGTAGCGGCTTATATTACGGAATTTATGGTATATTTAATAATGTTGGCCATTGTAACAGTACACACAGTTTGAACAGTAACACTGTGTTTTAAAGGCCTACTGAAATGCGATTTTCTTATTTAAACGGGGATAGCAGGTCCATTCTATGTGTCATACTTGATCATTTCGCGATATTGCCATATTTTTGCTGAAAGGATTTAGTAGAGAACATCGACGATAAAGTTCGCAACTTTTGGTCGCTGATAAAAAAGCCTTGCCTGTACCGGAAGTAGCAGACGAGTAGCGTGACGTCACAGGTTGTGGAGCTCCTCACATCTGCACATTGTTTACAATCATGGCCACCAGCAGCGAAAGCGATTCGGACCGAGAAAGCGACGATTTCCCCATTAATTTGAGCGAGGATGAAAGATTTGTGGATGAGGAAAGTGAGAGTGAAGGACTAGAGGGCAGTGGGAGCGATTCGGATAGGGAAGATGCTGTGAGAGGCGGGTGGGACCTGATATTCAGCTGGGAATGACTAAAACAGTAAATAAACACAAGACATATATATACTCTATTAGCCGCAACACAACCAGGCTTATATTTAATATGCCACAAATTAATCCCGCATAACAAACACCTCCCCCCTCCCGTCCATATAACCCGCCAATACAACTCAAACACCTGCACAACACACTCAATCCCACAGCCCAAAGTACCGTTCTCCTCCCCAAAGTTCATACAGCACATATATTTCCCCAAAGTCCCCAAAGATACGTACGTGACATGCACATAGCGGCACGCACGTACGGGCAAGCGATCAAATGTTTGGAAGCCGCAGCTGCATGCATACTCACGGTACCGCGTCTGCGCATCCAACTCAAAGTCCTCCTGGTAAGAGTCTCTGTTGTCCCAGTTCTCCACAGGCCAATGGTAAAGCTTGACTGTCATCTTCCGGGAATGTAAACAATGAAACACCAGCTGTGTTTGTGTTGCTGCAGTCGGCCGCAATACACCGCTTCCCACCTACAGCTTTCTTCTTTGCTGTCTCCATTGTTCATTGAACAAATTGCAAAAGATTCACCAACACAGATGTCCAGAATACTGTGGAATTTTGCGATGAAAACAGACGACTTAATAGCTGGCCACCATGCTGTCGCAAAATGTCCTCTACAATCCGTGACGTCACGCGCTGACGTCATCATACCGAGACGTTTTCAGCAGGATATTTCGCGCAAAATTTAAAATTGCACTTTAGTAAGCTAACCCGGCCGTATTGGCATGTGTTGCAATGTTAAGATTTCCTCATTGATATATAAACTATCAGACTGCGTGGTCGGTAGTAGTGGGTTTCAGTAGGCCTTGAATATAGGAAAATAAAACAGCGTACTCAAGTGATTCTTTGGCGCACCACTAGATTCAGCCCACGTACCACTAGTGGTACACCTAACTTAGTTTGAGAATTGCTGGTTTACACTCTATTAGTGTTGTTCCGATACCAATATTTTGGTACTGGTACCGGTACCAAAATGTATTTCGGTACTTTTCACTACTTTTGTAAATAAAGAGGACCACAAAAAATGGCATTATTGGCTTTATTTTAACAAAAAATCTTAGGGTACATTAAACATATGTTTCTTACTGCAACTTTGTCCTTAAATAAAATAGTGAACATACAAGACAACTTGTCTTTTAGTAGTACGTAAACAAACAAAGGCTCCTAATTTAGTCTGCTGACATATGCAGTAACATATTGTGTCATTTATCATTCTATTATTTTGTCGACATTATTAAGGACAAGTGGTAGAAAATTAATTATTAATCTACTTGTTTATTTACTGTTAATATCTGCTTACTTTCTCTTTTAACATGTTCTATCTACACTTCTGTTAAAATGTAATAATCACTTATTCTTCTCTTGTTAGATACTTTACATTAGTTTTGGATGATACCACAAATTTGGGTATCAATCCGATACCAAGTAGTTACAGGATCATACATTGGTCATATTCATAGTCCTCATGTGTCCAGGGACATATTTCCTGAGTTTATAAACATAATATACATTTTTTTTAAAACAAAGAAGATTTTGTGATGCTAAAAAATATTGATGTAATCATAGTAGTATCGACTACATACGCTATTGTACTTGGTAGTACATTACCTACATCTCTAGAGGACCTGCATAAGAGACACTGCAAAAGGAGAGCAAACAGCATCCTCAGGGACTCATCCCATCCGCTATAAGACCATCAAAGCAAGGACAAATAGACTGAAAAACAGTTTCTATCCTAGAGCTGTTATTGCCCTAAACTATGCACTTACCTGAACACTCACCACTTTATTACTTGCTTACCTTTGATAAAGATCTACTGTGCAGTATGTTTTTTAACATTTTATTATGTTTTTAAATTTTAAATTGTTTTATTATTATTGTTGTCTTAAGACTCTTTTATGTAGGTTTGTTTTGAAAGCACTGAGCTGGACAGCTGTCCAATTTCGTTGTTTCCATACAATGACAATAAAGGTATTCTGATTCTGATTACAGTGGATTTTAGGTGTAGATCCACCAATGGCGTTTGTTTATATTGTAGCGTTCAGGAAGAGTTGGTGCTGCAGGGAATTCTGGGAATTTGTTCTGTAGTGTTTATGTTGTGTTGCGGTGCAAATATCCCCCCACAATGTGTTTGGCATTGTTGTTTAGTGTGGTTTCACTACATCGCACTTGTTTATGACAGTGTTAGCGTTGTTCATACGGTCACCCTTAGTGTGACATGTATGGCTGTTGACTAAGTATGACCGTCATTCACAGTCAAGATTATCGACTTAATAATTGTTGAATGGACTTAGTGAAGTATTGACCTGGATTTGGTAATTTTAGACCAGTTGTAACGTGCATAGTGAAGCATTTTAGGTATCACTTGTCCTACAGGGATGATACTTGTAATAAATGTACTCTACTAGTCACCATGGAGACAAGGATTAGTGATTTAGAAATAGTTACAGCAGTGCTGACTGCGGATAGATATCAGCCGCTAGCTGGCTAGCTAGCCAACATGCTCCACGACGGGTGGAGGACCGGTACTTTTCAGAGGCGGTATAGTACCGAATATGATTTATTAGTATCGCGGTACTATACTAATACCGGTATACCGTACAACCCTACACTCTACACAGTTTATACTGTAAGTATTGTACTTAATACACACCAGCTGTTTGATTGTAACATGCATCTTAGTTGTAGTTTTCACTTACACATTTGGAGGTGTTTAAATCGCTATGAAAAATCTCCAATGCTAATCAGTAGCATGTCAATGACAAATACAATGTAAATTAGCATTGAGCTAGCACATTTTGAAAAGAGGAGACGTACTGTACGTTTGAGCGCTTTCTATCAGGCTAACTTGCTTTGTTGGTACGGAAAATTGAAACATTACCCAAAGGCAGTCCGACTGAGTGCTGCTTGAGTGCTTGTTTGCCCGCCAAGTGTTTGAGCCGGCCGAGGATGCCATCGGACTTGATCTAAATTGATTTTATGTAGATAGCCGGTTGCACAGGAGGAATTAGGTCGGTGCCTATTAAAGTACCGAATTTTGTATCTATTCCTACTAATATTAAATAGAGGATCTTTTTAGAAGCAGATTCTTAAAAGCAGCAAAGTGCTCCTGTCAGGTTTGAGGATCTTTGACCAGCGTTTTTGCAGTAGGTCCTTAAAAACCCCACAAAATGTGATGCAAAGTAGACAATAGTGATGAATGCAACAGTTATTATGATGTCACTAACAGTGTCAGTGGCTTAACCTCTTGTCTGTGTGGAGTTGGAGGGGGGGGGGGGGGGAATAACGGATTAAAATGTCCCAGTCAGCCATTTTCCACTATCTGGAGCGACTGACAGTTTTTCTCTTGTCAGCTCGTTGGTTTCTCTTTGACAAGCCGGTGCTGACAAAAGCTTTAAAGACTTGTTCTGCTGGATTTTTTAATCTTTTTTGAAGTTGTTGACTCGCTACTGTGCGCCTGGGAGACGGCGAAAAAAGCAGCATAATTAAAAAGTCAAATGAAATGTGCAATTACCTCAGGCTGCTCCACTCGTGCAGCCACGTTGCCTGGACACTTTATTAGGTACACTGCAGGGATGTGAGGATGTCCGGTCTCATTTTTAGAGAGGCATTCATTTTACAATGTTTTTTTTTTTTTTTTTTGGTGGTGGTCTCCGATACTGTGGCACCTTGTATTTTCAGACACAGCTTATTGTTATGCTTTAAGTTGCGAGCAAAGCATTGAGTTACAAGCCTCCCCACCCCGAGTTAGTGTGGCGATGGTCAGAATAAACCAGCCAGAACATCCAGTCTTACTCACTAGCATTAGCTTTTAGCTAGCAATCAACATTGCTTTTTTTTTTTTTTCCAACCATTGGAATGATGGAAGTGAGTGTGAAGGACAGTACTGAGAAGAAGGGGATGATAGTCATTGAATTAAATAAATAAATCATCAAAAATGTAACCAACAGTGGTGAGACAGTATCTGCACCACACTGAAGCAAAGACAGCTTTTTTGCCTGCCAAATACGTTAAAATATTATCCAAACGGCTGAAACTTATCCATTTAAATATGAAGAAGCTGCTGATTGTGTGTTTGATGGAGATAGTCCTGTCTATATTCTTGTGTTGTTCTGTCCACTGCCTGGTACTTAATTAAAGGACCTCTTGCATGCACATTGCTTACCATCCCTGCATCCTGGGACAAGCCAAATGAATTGATTTCAATTGATTTCAATTGGCGATGTTGATTTGAGTGTTTTGAGTTACGAGCTCGATCAGAGAACCAATTAAGTTTGCAAATGGAGGTTCCACTCTATACTGATGACTTTATTAAACTACACAAAAAGTGCAAAATATTCAAAAGAGCTCTTAGTTTGATGTAGTTCAATTGTTCTCTGATGACTGCAAGCTACCAGCACAATAAACGATAACATATTTTCAACAATATTGCTTTAACATGACTTCTGCTATCAATGACAACCCCATTCAATTTTTGAAATTCCATTATGATATCACAGTCAGGGATAAAAGTCATGAGCAAAACTGTTAAAGCAAAACATTAACCTAATTATTTTTAAAAGGTTTCATTTCAAAAATGGATTTGATTTAGATTGGCAGCCATTTAAATGTAACATTGAAAATGCCGTTGAACGTGAGTGATGTAGAATACATGTTTCATTTTTTTCCCTACGCTTTGCATCCTGCGGCTTATAAAATGGTACAGCGAATATATGGATTTTTCTTCGCTAACGACGGTAATGTTTAGTATTCAACAAATCTTTTTCTTGAAACACCGACACTGAAAAGGTGTGTTATTAATTAATGTTATTATTAGACCTGCTCAGTGGCCTTGTGGTTAGAGTGTCCGCCCTGAGACTGGAAGGCCGTGAATTCAAATCCCGGCCGAGTCATACCAAAGACTATAAAAATGGGACCCATTGCTTCCCTGCTTGGCACTCAGCATCAAGGGTTGGAATTGGGGGTTAAATCACCAACATGATTCCTGAGTGCGGCCGCTGCTGCTCACTGCTCCCCTCACCTCCCAGGGGCTGAAGATGAGGATTGGTCAAATGCAGAGAATCATTTCACCACACATAGTGTGTGTGTTACTATCGTTGGAACTTTAACTTTATTGTTTGTGCTATGGCGCCATCTTTTGGACAAGTTTGCTCACTGCAGGTGAAAATGTACTCCTTGTTCCGTACCTGGAACCGGAAGTATAACCGTCCATAGAGTCTCTGCTTGAAAGTATTCTTCATTCATCACTCCAAGCAACATTTGTAAGTTTTACAATATATATATATATATATATATATATATATATATATATATATATATATATATATATATATATATATATATACTTACTAAACCATGTGGGATGTCTGTATTTTCATGCATTTTTGCAATCAAGCTAGCGTCATTAGCATTAGCTAATATGCTAACACTTTACAAGTGTATGTTAGTATTATTAACTTACAATGGCATAGTCTTTGTGTTGTTTCAGTTCTGTAAATTCAACAAAAACGTCACCGTGGAATTATTGAGTCGGTTTAGCTGACTGGAGCGCTAGCTTCCGCAGCTAGTGGATCCAAAACGATGACTTCTGTTTTGTTTGATCAGCCGTTTTCCTGCCCTGCAACAGGCACAGTTTGGAAACAGGTATGTAAATAAACTAGAGATGTCCGATAATATCGGGCTGCCGATATTATCGGCCGATTAATGCTTTAAAATGTGATATCGGAAATTATCGGTATCGGTTTCAAAAAGTAAAATCCATGACTTTTTAAAACGCCGTTGTACGGAGTGGTACACAGACCTAGGGAGAAGTACAGAGCGCCAATAAACCTTACAGGCACTGCCTTTGCGTGCCGGCCCAATCACTTAATATCAACAGCTTTTCACACACACAAGTGAATGCAATCATACTTGGTCAACTGCCATACAGGTCACACAGAGGGTGGACGTATAAACAACTTTAACACTGTTACAAATATGCGCCACACTGTGAACCCACACCAAACAAGAATGACAAACACATTTCGGGAGAACATCCGCACCGTAACACAACCTAAACACAACAGAACAAATACCCAGAACCCCTTGAAGCACTAACTCTTCCGGGACGCTACAATATACACGCCCCGCTAACCCCCCCCCCCCCCCCCCCCCCCCCCAACTCAACCCCATGTTCCAAGTTCCAAGCTGCTGTTTTGAGGCATGTTAAAAATCAATAATAAATATGGCAGTGCCATTTGGCATTTTTTTCCATAACTTGAGTTGATTCATTTTGGAAAACCTTGTTACATTGTTTAATGCATCCAGCGGGGCATCACAACAAAATTAGGCATAATAATGTGTTAATTGCATGACTGTATATATCGGTATCGGTTGATATCGGAATCGGTAATTAAGAGTTGGACAATATCGGATATCGGCAAAAAAGCAGATATCTCTAATCTCTAAAATAAACATTTACAAAATCTTTCATACCGATATATATCGGCGGATTATGGTCCAGTGCGGCTAATATATGTACAAATATTTATTTGTTCTAAAATTAAATACCGGTGAAATTTATAGCCTGGGATATCTGGCATACTTGATTTATTTGTTTTTTTGACTCCTACAGGTAAAACTTACAGTATTCCATGTCTTTGGTGATGAAAGACTTGGCAAATCTTGAATATTAGACCCTTCCTTACAAGAGTGGTACAAACGTGTTCAATTGTGAGGGCATCTCGTGTGCAGTGGCCCCTTCAGTCGGCCCTATTGAGCATCTATTTAGATGCTCACATCGCGGTCAAATCTCCTCAGATCATGTCGTATTTTCTGGTATTGTATTCTAGCTACATGAAGTAGGGCTTCATCTCCATCCATCATATTCTTCTGCATCCAGAAAAAGGAAGAACATGTCAACAAGGCTGTCAACGTGTGAAATAAGCTCAGGAATCACCATGGTCTCATTCACACCTCATCTAGCTTCCATTCACACATTCATACGTCCTGTCTAATGCTACAGCGCTTTTAATCAACAGGAAGTGGCACCGTCTATTTACTTTGCATATTAACGCCAAATCAAAGGCTGGTGATTTCGCTGCGGGCCAAAAGGATTCAATTATTCAAATAGCTCCTGTGTGCGCGCGCACACACACACACACACACACACACACACACACACACACACACACACACACACACACACATTGCATGCATCTTTTATTAAGCAGCGCAATGAACAATTTGTTGTAAACAGCTTGCGGGGAAGTGTGTTGATGTCTATACATTTGCCATTTGAGGTAATGACAGACTTTAATAGAGAGTGGCCATTGAAATAACAACACCTTTGTTCCAAGGGTTGCTGTCACTTGCCTGGGACTGCATTAAAACTGTTGTTAAGTAGACCAATTAAAGCAAAATTGCCATAGACTTTATTTCAATGTATGACTGTAAGTAAGCACACTGCACAGCTAGAAGTTATTACTGTACAAAGAAGATTACCTTGATTGTAACTATACATGTTATATTTGTATTACTAATGAGACAGGTACTAGAAATATCTTTAATATAATACTATTGGCTTCGAGAGGTGTAGAACTGCATTATTATCGGGGCGCTTTGAGTATTGGCTAATACAGATAGTGATCTGACGTGATATCTGCACAAATTATACATACCTTTTCTTTTTTTCGAGTGTGGCATGTTAGAAAAGGCTTGATCAAGTGAGATTAGTCAAATAAAGAACAATGATATGTATGTAACACATACTTGCCAACCTTGAGACCCCCAATTTCGGGAGGTGGGGGGGGGCGTGGTCAAGAGTGGAGGAGTATATTGACAGCTAGAATTCACCAAGTCAAGTATTTCATACATATATATATACATACATATACATATACGTATACATATATACATATACATATACATATATACATATATATACATATATATATATATATATACATCCTGAATATATGCAAACAAAACTGTGTTTAGATAATTGATACTTCAAACTTGCATAAATAAATCTTAAGGAATATAACATAACTTGGCTTCTGAGAGCTTCAAAATGTAATGAATAAAATGCTAAAGTTGTTGATAAACAAGCAATTATTTTAATAATTAAATATGGTCATTTTAAATGAATTATTATGATCATTTAAAATTAATGATTTCAAATATGTTTATTTTAATGTATAATCCTATGGCTGGACGTAATAAGGAGTCAGAAAAAATACAAATAAAAAAACAATTAATTTTGATGTTTTTAGCAAAATATAGTAAAAGTGTATTTTTATTTTTATTGTTTTAAATTAATAAATATATTTATTTTTAGGTAAGATAAACATAACAATATAATTTATCTCTAGTCTGGATGATTTAGTTCTTGTCACCCTGTTGTCCTCCCGTCATAAAGAAAAGGCTGTCCTCACTCAGGTCCGCATGGAGCTGGAGGGGGCGTGGCCTCCAGCTCCGGCTGAAAATCGGGAGATTTTCGGGAGAATATTTGTCCCGGGAGGTTTTCGGGAGAGGCGCTGAATTTCGGGAGTCTCCCGGAACATTCGGGAGGTTTGGCAAGTATGATGTAACACACTGACCTACTGTATTTATTATTAACCATTTGGAATGGACTTATGCTGTCTTTAGGTTGAAGTGGGGTGGTAATTGTTTTTCCGGAGTCACCCCGTGGTCACAATAACTCATTAAATTAAGCTCATGACAAAGTAAGTTGAATGATGCGGACACGTTTGTTACTGGATACTTTCTAAATACGCTTCCTGATAATCCATCCATCCATTTTTCCACCGCTTGTCCCTTATGGGGTCGCGGGGGGTGCTGGGGTCTATCCCAGCTGCACATGGGCGGAAGGCGAGGTGCTTTCTGATAATATGCAACTATAATTTTTTGATACTTGTTTTTGATTGACAAAGGTGCTGTTCTAGACTGCAAAATATTAAATTAAGGACGTGTATTACATATGTGTAGCTTGTGTGCCATTGTGTGCTTAGCTGTTGTGTAGCCGCTAGCTCTATTATAGAACCGGCGGCCCGCGGGCCACATTCAGCCCGCCAAAGCTTTTAATTTGGCCTGCCGATCATCGCTTAAATAGGCTCGATGAAACCATTCAAACTCGGGTTGATCATGAAAGCAGTGCTACCGCCACACCGCAGGGGGCAACAGCGAGGCATGTGTGTCAAAATAAAGCAGCGGTGGGGTAAAAGAAGACTACTCATTCAACCCTGAAAAAAAAAAATCAAAATAAATGGCAACAATTTGACTTTTAACCACGACTGGGCAACAAAGTATGAATGTTCTGCCCTGAGCAAGAGCTCGAGTCATTGTTTTCTGGCCGACCTTTTAAGCCACGGACACATTGATCCAGACGAGCAGCTACAATGGTAGAAATCCCAGCGTGTAAGCTTCATCACCAAACTTGGTCTAACATTTGTAAGTAGATATAATTTGTGCATAAAGATATTTTGTTTTGTATTGAAATTTCTGACTTCGTGATGTCTTTTGTATTTGTGGTCGTGTGGTTATTTGTCTGAGAGTAACTCTGGGCGATCAAAGCGTAGCGTTATTGCCCAGTAGAAGGCAATAACGCTCCACCTTAGGTTTAATTGTGATAAGTACCATAAATTGTGCGCAACGTTTGGTGTGGAAAATATGTAATTTCTATGTGCAACTGCTGTGTACCCGTCCCGCCAAGAACCCACACACAGGCTGGATTGGATGATGTGGTTCTTTACTGGTAGCTGCAATGAGTGATCAGAACGCACATACACACAATATGTGGTTAGCACTTCTGCTGGTTTCGATGTCATTAGCAGAGGACAGGAAGTCTGCTCAAGTACATAACATTTTCATATTTTTACAATTACATGAAATACAATTACAGATGTAACTTAATACAATGGCTTTTAACAGTATACTTTTTAACGTGTGTGATCGTATAGTGGTTTTAACTTGCTTTTATCTTTACTGGTATTACAATTAATTCAATAAAACATATTCTTTACTTGTTTTTTCACCAACAACATCTTTTTTTTATATATTTATGAAATAGAAAATAGAAAAATAGAAAATACATGACACAAATAATTAAATGGACTTTTAGCACCCTCTGGTGGTGACTAGCGAATATGACAGACCACGTTGTTCGCATGTTAAAATGGCGAACAATACAAATTTAAATATGAACGTCTTGACACGTAAAACGCACATTGTGCAACAATTATTACCTGCAATGAGTGATCAGAACGCACATACACACAATATGTGGTTAGCACTTCTGCTGGTTTCGATGTCTACAGGGGGAAAATGATATCGACTTCAGTGCAAAATAGTAATACATCTGGCGTGAGCAACAACCAATTCAAAACGAAAATTCCACAACATAGCATTTCAGCTGCTATTAAACAACTGTGTATCTTACAATAAATCTCACGTTAGCTTTAGTGTAATATATAATATTTTGCGGAGCAATATCAGAACGTAGCTTATCATTAGCAGAGGACAGGAAGTCTGCTAATAAGCTTCCGGTTTGCGGTCATATTTACAGACTTTCAGGTACCAGCAGGTGGCGCAATTGGACCTCTCATTGCATAACAAAACAATATACATATTTTAGCAGGAATTTCACTCAAATAATCAAAGTATTTCTTATACCCGTTACATATGTGTGTAAACATTTCTTGTTATTGTGTGAATATGTTAACACTAAACCTTCTATTATATTTACGTAAAATATACAAAGGACATTGTTTATTTAAATTACACAATGGACGCTATACATTTGTAATGTTTATCATGTTCATATGTTCAGTCTTACAAACTTAAATGAAGAAAGAAGTGTAAAGAAATAAAACTGAGGAAGGCAAATAAATGAAAGGAAGGAACATCAATACTCAACAAAACGTATGTCGCGTCTGTTTTTTCATGCAGTTAACTAGCTGCACACGCTGGAAACGAGTAGCAATTGCATAATAATGAATTTATTGACAGTGCAGCGTGAAAGCCGATGTGTTAAGTAAACACAGTCTCAAAGCAATATAACCTGCGGAGGCACTTTCTAACGAAACATCCACATTTCAATGTCCGGCCCCTGAGACCTTGGGCTCTTGAAACTGCGGCCCTCTTCATTATGTAGTTGAATAGTCCTGGCCTACCATGTTTACCTTTTGTAAGCAACTTTGTGTGCTTATTGGGGGATATTCAGATGTTAACTGGCTGCCCGGCTTTGCATAAGTAAACACGCCGCAGGCCTGGTTGTATCGGAACTTGTATCGGTGATTTTAGATGCAAGCCGATATAATGCATCGTTGCTGATATCGGACCAATATCCGATATCATCAGATCGAGGCATGCCTAGTGTTTATACGAGGGATAGATATTTAACTTAATTTCCTGAACAGACTATACAGTAAATTTACAGTAAATTGATGCTAATTGGATAAGAGAGGGGTCGGCAACCTTTACCACTCAAAGAGCCATTTTGACTAGTTTCACAAATTAAAGAACACAATGGGAGCCACAAAAATCTTTTGATAAATAAAATGAAATAACACTACATACAAAGTTTTATTTTTGCTTTGCGCAATGTATAAACCAAGGGTCTCAGACACGCGGCCCACACCTTAAAATGAAAATTAAATGTTAATGCGGCCCACAAGTTTTAATTGAACGGCACTTGACATTATCATACTTGTCAACCCTCTTGATTTTTCCGGCAAACTATGAATTCCGGTGCAACTTTTATCTCGAATGTGCCGCGATGGTGCGGCATTTAGCGCCCATTACAACTACCGTGCCGGCCCTGCCACACGTTGTTTGAGGCTTCTATATGCTCACGCGGGTGAAAGTAATTCATACCTGCTCAACAACCACACAGGTTACACTGACGGTGGTGGTATAAACATTTTAACACTCTTACTAATAATGCGCCACACTGTGAACCCACACCAAACAAGAATGATAAACACATTTCGGGAGAACATCTGCACCGTAACACAACATAAACACAACAGAACAAATACCCAGAATCCCATGCAGCCCTAACTCTTCCAGGCTACATTATACCGCTACCAAACCCCGCCCACCTCATCCGACGCACGGAGGGGTGGTGTTGATGTGTGAGGGAGCAGGGTTGGGGTGGGGGCGGTGTTTGGTGGTAGCAGGGGTGTATAATGTAGCCCGGAAGAGTCAGGGCTGCATGGGATTCTGGGTATTTGTTCTGTTGTGTTTATGTTGTGTTAAGGTGCAGATGTTCTCCCGAAATGTGTTTGTCATTCCTGTTTGGTTTTGGTTCAAAGTGTGGCGCATTATTAGTAAGAGTGTTAAAGTTGTTTTATATGGCCACCGTCAGTGTAACCTGTGTGGCTGTTGACCAAGTATGCCTTGCTGTCACTTACATGTTCAAGTAGACGATGCATACAACAAAAGACTGGGCTGGCATGATTTGTGTACAGATTGTAGAGGACGCCAACTGCTGTACCACCATGGCACACCCTAATTAATAATGTTAGGGGGAAAATCGGAGAATATTAATCACGGGAATTTTCTGCGAGAGGCACCAAAATCCGAAGACTCCCGGGAAGGTCGGCAAGTATGCAGCTGAGCCGCATCAGAGTGATCAAAGAGCCGCATGTGGCTCCGGAGCCGCGGGTTGCCGACCCCTGGGATAAGAGGATCTCTATGTGAATGTTCTGAATGCCTGTTTCCATGCCAATGTTGTATTGAGTCCATAGCACATTGGAACAAGTACACTCCAAGCAGGCACAAGACATTGATACAACGTTGATTATACATACATGTCCTTAAAAACGGACTTTGAAACAACATTGCAAAATAGTTGTATATGTAAATTGAGACAAAGTTGGTGTCTAACGTTGGATCAATGTTGTTGGTTGGGAAATTACCCAAATTTCAATGGTCAAATCAACGTCACAACCTGACCTTGAATAAACGTTGTCAAACAGCCTGTTGTTTCAATGTTGCATTTGTGTTGTAAAATATTGGTTGGAATACGACCAAAATTCAATGGTCGAATCAACGTCAGAACCCAACATTGATTAAATGTCGTCAAAAAGCATGTTGTTTCTACGTTAGGTTTGAGTTGCTCAACATCAGGACCTAATTCAACAAGTGTTCAATGTTGTTTTAATGTCTTGTGCCTGCTGGGCTACTGGTGGTATGCATGCAGGCCACTATGGACTGGACTCTCACTATTATGTTAGATCCACTATGGACTGGACTTTCACAATATTATGCTAGATCCACTCGACGTCCATTGCACCGGTTGCCTTGTGGAGGTCCTCTCCAAGGTTTCTCATTGCCATCCCACTGGGTTGAGTTTCTCCTTGCCCTGATGTGGGATCTGAGCCGAGGATGTCGTTGTGGCTTGTGCAGCCCTTTGAGACACTTGTGATTTAGGGTTATATAAATAAACATTGATTGATGATACTCAAGAACAGGCAACATTTTTAAATAAGTATACGTATGAAATAAATATATGGTTTAAACTTATCAACCAGAAGATGTACTGAAATTTAAAGCTTATTTGCCACAAAATTCACATGGAACCCACTTCACCTGCGAGTCCATGCCACATAATGGAAGCTAAACCGCAGTGAGTGGGCGGAAGTCGGGAAAGCAATGGAGGTATTTGCATAGCAAAAAGTTATTTTCTGGCATTACATGGTGCAAAAAAAGTTTGATAATTATCGCCATAGCTGATGTTGTAGTGTTGGGACTGTATAAACAGCGCCTCTGCTGGTTGCAGCCTAGTAGTATGCTCCCTTATGACAATACTAAATCAATTCATCGACTTATTGATGTTTAGCTCTAATGTTTAATAACTTATTGGTTATATTAAAACATCCTTGACTGTATTATCATTGAACGTATTTATTCGTTATTTATTAAAAAAATCTTTATAACGATTTCTTGCATTGGACCAGCACAGAGGTACCTGATTATTTGCATTCTTTTGCACATAAAAACAAAACGTTTATTTCAACCGGAGCCGCAATTGCAAAGATGATGCATGTTCATGATTTGTGCAGCCAAGACAGTCCTATCCTAACCTTGCCCATGCAGCACCGCTTTGCATGGCAACAATGCAGCAATGTACGAGACGTTCACAAGTGTCTATTGCCTATTATTCAAATGCACCGTGTTTTACATTGTGATAGGAGAAAGCGGACATAAAACAGAATATGTTGAAATAGTGTTTCTGGGTAGAATAAAATAAGTGGTTATATTGTAATGGGTGGAAGTATGTATTCAAAGGATGAGAAAATGTATTATCATAAATAAATATGGAGTATTTAGTACATTTAAATGAGTGTATATTAATGTACAGTGGCCAAGCACACAATTGCATGAATTAGATAACATTGTCCATCCATACATTTGCTACCGCTTGTCCATTTCGGGGTGGCGGGGGTGGAGGTGGTTGCAGTTCTTCATTTAAATGTATGTTGCCTAATTGATTTTCTAATGAAGGGCACAAACATATGTGAACAAGATATTTGCATAAATGCACAATTAGTACAACCCGCTATTAATTAACAGCACATGAAAAATATCATCAAAAGTGTCAAATAACAGCTCAATACATAAAGGAGCTTGTCAAAAAAAAAATGTAATGTAATGTAAATTGATAAATTATTTAAAAAAAAAACTTTAATCTAATTTATTTTTTCAAATTAAATTACTTAAAGGGAAAATGTTGTGTTTTCATGGGGTAGAGTTGCATCTTGAATACTCCAAATATTGTTCTTGCAATGGTGTTTAAAGCCCTACCAAATGGTAAAATGAATGCATTACATTTAAGATGAACTAAACCATATTAATAATGTAAGCATGGATCTATACAATATATTTGCGTAAATGCACAATTGCAACCAGTAGTTTATTAATAATGCATGCAATTACTCATTAAAAGTGACAATACGTGACAGTAAAAGAGAAAACATAAGGCAGCGGTACAGTTGTACAATCCTCCCTAATGATGCGTCCGCTGTTCGCATGACAATCCGTGCGTAAAACCCCATAAAAAAAAAAAAAAGAAGTGCAATAATCCTACCTCGCTCATGGTGCGCCTTTTGGTGTGGAGGTGTGATGATCTTTCTGCAAGATTGCTTTCACAGAGAGTGACTCGCAGCGCGCAGGGAAGCTTTTATAAAGTCTTCAAGCCGACTCCTCCGTGGAATCACGTCAGCGATGAGCCAATAGCGGCGCCGTGGGCGAGCCGGGGTCTCCCTGAAGTTACCACCCCAGATGTTTCAACACGCAGGAAGCCCCCCCGTCATGGCGATCAACTTGAAAAAAAAAAGGGGGAGAAGCACATTCATGTCGGAATTATTTCATAATAGCGTCTGCACTCGCAAATTTGGGGAGGGAAGCTGTTTATTCCTGCATTTGAAACAGTCCGTGAAGTACTCCTATGGCAGGGTCGGGAACCTTTTGGGCTGAGAGAGCCATACATACTTGCCAACCCTCCCGGATTTTCCGGGTGACTCCCGAAATTCAGCGCCTCTCCCGAAAACCTCCTGGGACAAATTTTCTCCCAAAAATCTCCCGAAATTCAGGCGGACCTGAGTGACGTGTCGACAGCCTGTTTTCACGTCCGCTTTCCCACAATATAAACAGCGTGCCTGCCCAATCACGTTATAACTGTAGAATGATCGAGTGCAAGTTCTTGGTTTCTTATGTGGGTTTATTGTTAGGCAGTTTCATTAACGTCCTCCCAGCGTGGCAACAACACACAACAGCAGTCATGTTTTCGTCTACCGTAAAGCAGTTTGTCTGCCGTAAACAGCAATGTTGTGACACTCTTAAACAGGACAATACTGCCATCTACTGTACATGCATATGTGACAATAACATCTACGGCTTTTAGAGAGTGCAGTGCACAACTGCGCACACAACAAGGAGACGAAGCAGAATGCATCATCAGAGAGGGTGTTCAGCATGGTTAGAAAAATAGTGACAGAGAATAGAACAAGGATGGACAATTCAACCCTTAACTCAACAATGAGTAGATGAGTGTTATGTGTGTGTATATGTGTAAATAAATGAACACTGAAATTCAAATATTTATATATATATATATATATATATATATATATATATATATATATATATATAAATATATAAAATACTTGACTTGGTGAATTCTAGCTGTAAATATACTCCTCCCCTCTTAACCACGCCCCCAACCACACACACACACCTCCCGAAATCGGTGGTCTCAAGGTTGGCAAGTATGGAGCCATGAAAGCCAAAAATGTTTTAAATGTATTTCCGTGAGAGCCATATAATATTTTTTAACACTGAATACAACTAAATGCGTGCATTTTTAAGTAAGACCAACATTTTTAAAGTATAATACGTCTCTTATTCTTTTTAATGACATTGGGCCCCATTCAGCAACTGGTCTTAAGAACAAATTTTTTTCTTAGGCTCACTTACGAAGTTTGTAAGGAGATTTTTGTATTCACCAATGTTTTTTCAGCTGGGATTTGTTCGTAGGTAAGAACAAAATCTACGAGTGCTCCAGAGCACTCTTAGGGTGTCCTATTTGTTCTTAAGTGTCACAAGTCATTACTTCTATTGTCTAATGTTAAATTAATATCAAAGATAGGTAGGTCGGTCGGTCGGTCGGTCGGTCGGTCGGTCGGTCAATCGATAGATAGGTTGGTCCAGAGCACTCTTAGGGTGTCCTATTTGTTCTTAAGTGTCACAAGTCTTTACTTCTATTGTCTAATGTTAAATTAATATCATAGATAGGTAGGTAGGTTGGTCGGTCGATCAATCGATAGATAGGTTGGTCCAGAGCACTCTTAGGGTGTCCTATTTGTTCTTAAGTGTCACAAGTCCTTACTTCTATTGTCTAATGTTAAATTAATATCATAGGTAGGTAGGTAGGTCGGTCGATCGGTCCAGAGCACTCTTAGGGTGTCCTATTTGTTCTTAAGTGTCACAAGTCCTTACTTTTATTGTCTAATGTTAAATTAATATCATAGGTAGGTAGGTAGGTCGGTTGATCGGTCCAGAGCACTCTTAGGGTGTCCTATTTGTTCTTAAGTGTCACAAGTCCTTACTTCTATTGTCTAATGTTAAATTAATATCATAGATATGTCAGCAGGTCGGTCGGTCCGTCGGTCGATCGATCGATAGATAGGTCGGTCCAGAGCACTCTTAGGGTGTCCTATTTGTTCTTAAGTGTCACAAGTCCTTACTTCTATTGTGTAATGTTAAATTAATATCATAGATATAGCTTTGCTTCTTCCTACTCCTTTTCGGGCATGATGTAAAATGAAATGATATGAAATTGTGTGATGTATTATGATGTAAGTGTGTTCATGTTCGAAATAAACTAAAGAAAGAAAAGAAAAGAAAGAAAGATAGGTAGGTAGGTCGGTCGGTCGGTCGATAGATAGGTTGGTCCAGAGCACTCTTAGGGTGTCCTATATGTTCTTAAGTGTCACAAGTCCTTACTTCTATTGTCTAATGTTAAATTAATATCATAGGTAGGTAGGTCGGTCGGTCGGTAGATAGATAGATAGGTCGGTCCAGAGACTCTTAGGGTGTTCTATTTGTTCTTAAGTGTCACAAGTCCTTACTTCTATTGTCTAATGTTAAATGAATATCATAGATAGGTAGGTAGGTCGGTCGGTCGGTAGATAGATAGATAGATCGGTCCAGAGCACTCTTAGGGTGTCCTATTTGTTCTTAAGTGTCACAAGTCCTTACTTCTATTGTCTAATGTAAAATTAATATCATAGGTAGGTAGGTAGGTAGGTCGGTCAATCGATCGATCAATCGATCGATAGATGGATAGGTCGGTCCAGAGCACTCTTAGGGTGTCCTATTTGTTCTTAAGTGTCACAAGTCCTTACTTCTATAGTCTAATGTTAAATTAATATCATAGATAGATAGGTAGGTAGGCCGGTCGATCGATCGATCGATAGGTAGGTAGGTAAGTAGACTTAGACTTAGACTTAGACAAACTTTAATGATCCACAAGGGAAATTGTTCAACACAGTAGCTCAGTTACAATGATGGAAAGTGTAAGGATGGAAAGGACAATGCAGGTATAAATAGACTAATATAGCGATAAAAAAAATCTAACATACATACGAATATATACATATGTGTACAGAATAATACATATACAGATATATTATTTTATGTCTATAACATATATACAATATATACCAATGACCATGTACAATATTACAGTATATACAGTATATGTGACAGCAGCAGCATAAAATAGAGAGTAGATCTAGCAGGAAATAGAAAATATACATTAAAAACAAAGAGAAGTAGCTAACATGTCAGGTGTCAGGTAACAGGCGGATGTCATCTTTTGCTGTATGGCGAGTGATTATACAGCTGGATGGAGTGCGGAATGAAGGAATTCTTGAATCGCACAGTGCGGGAAGGAAGTTGAAGGAGCCTGTTGGAGTATGAGCTCCGCTGTCCCTTAATTGTCAGGTGGAGTGGGTGGGCAGGATTGTCCATGATGGCCAGCAGTTTGTCCAGTGTCCTCCTGTCCCTCACTGACACAAACGCCTACAACTGCGTGCCAATAGTTTGGCCGGCTTTCCGGATCAGTTTATCAATCCGGTTTGAGTCCCTTTTGCTGGTGCTGTTCCCCCAACCAACCACTGCAAAGTACAGGGCACTGGCCACAACAGACTGATAAGTAGGTAGGTAGGTTGGATGGTTGGTAGATAGGTAGGTAGGTACATATATAGATAGATAGATAGATAGATAGATAGATAGATAGATAGATAGATAGATAGATAGATAGACGCACACACACACACACACACACACACAATCAATCATCAATTACCGGGGTGATGATTTAGTGATGGGTGACTCTTTAAAAGACCAACAGGTCTCTCACACCCTGTTGCAACTCAACTCACACAATGACAATGCTTTTGCTGCTACTGCAAATCGTGCCATGGGGAGGGAGCGCATATTTCACGACCATGTAGACCTATTTGCCCGAAGTGACGAATATTTATTGGAACGCTTTAGGCTACCTCAGCAATACCCCCTTTCTGAAACTTACGTTTTGACATTATGTATTTCCCCCGTGGGATAACACAAATTTCTCTTCTGTAATCTGTTTGTGTTTTTTCCGTGTGTTTGATGTTCGGCTTTTCCGCTGGAATTGTGCCCTTATATGGGGAATTAAGGGCGTTTACCTGTGCAAATTACGGAATTAAGGGTGTTTACATATGCATAATTGTCATGATCCGTGGTCCGGATTCAGTTTTTGTTATTTTCTGTTAGTTTTGGACTATTTTAGTTCCTGTTTGTGACACCTCTGAGTTTGGTTTAGGTTGCCACGGCTGCTTATTGTTTTCACCTGCCTCTGGTGTTCGGGACGCTCACCTGTGTCTAATCAGAGGCACTATTTAAGCCTGCCTTTGCCAGTCAGTCAGCCTGGCGTCATTGTTTGCTTCATGCTCTCGTCACGTACGTTTTGCTAGTTTCATGCCACAGTTCCCTGAGTGTTCCATGTCCATAGTTTATGCTAAGTGTTTGCTACACGCAACTGCTACATGATTATTCCTGTCTCTAGTCTACGCTAAGTGTTACCCCTAGCATCCAGTGCGATCGGCACATTTTCCTCCGTCTTGTTTTTTCTGATTTTGGTGCTACTTTGATTTTCGAGGAATAAATCATGTTTTTACCTGCACGCCTTGTCCGGAGTAGTCCGTCTGCTTTCCTGGGAGAACGACTCCGCATAAAGATGCGACCCCGCCGGGACAATATTGGGGATATAAGGGCGTGTTTATATGCAAATTATTATAGACATGCACGCGCTAACCATTTGGCATTCAGCAACTTAAGAACAGCAGGTGGGAACAATTTGGCTGTTTAAGAACACGTCATGAATTTGAATGGACTCCTCGTAGGAAATCACTTAGGAAGAAAAATAAGAGGAAAATTTAGGAACTTATTGCTGAATGGGGCCCATTGTTATTCTGAAGCTAACTAATAATAAATAAAATACTTCTTAGCATTAATGCGACTTCTTTAACAGGTGGGGTAGAAAACGGATGGATGGATTCAAATGCATGAGAATGTTTTATATTTTGAACGTTATTTTTAACACTGTGATTACCAGCGGAATTATTCATTACTTATCGTGTTAAGCGATGTCAGCTAAGATTTATCTGAGAGCCAGTCATCAAAAGAGCCACAGGTTCCATACCCGTGTCCTATGGGAACGCGGAGCACCGCTCACAATCCAATGCAACTAAAACGTCACGTGATATAAAATAACAAAAACAAAACAGTGCTTTTGCAATGCAGTTTTGACAATATGTTTACTACTGAGTGTCATCTGGTGCCTTCAAGCTAAAGCGGGAACAGGACCAGCCAGGTCCAAGTCCAAGCCATGTCCCCATGGACTCTTGATGGATGGAGGGGGTCGATTAGAAAAGAGGCCCGGCCAGCATGTCCCTGAGTAACCGTCAACGTCTGACAAGCTGGACTTGCTCCAAATGTTGGCTGTGGGCTCTTCCTTTCTACAGAAATAGCCTTCAAAATCCTCCATATACGATAACTTGAAAGGACAGAAGTATGTTTTTTTTTGGTTGTTGTTGCTGCCAAATGGAGCAGATGGTCGCAGAGCTTCTATAGAGGCCTCGTCTGATCAGAACTGGGAAAATGTTCTCAATCTCTTAAAAGACACCTCCTATATATTAACTGCAAAAATAAAATAGTTGGACACTGTGCCAACAGGAAGTGAACATGGAGACTTGCCCTCATTGCACTGCTGTTAGGACTTGTAAGAACATTTGTGAGGTCAGAGGTCACTGATGTGTCTTCTGGTTCAGTGTTGCTTTAGCGAACGCCAAAAATATATGTTTCTCAGCTGTGGTCCTTTTGTGCCGCAGTTGTACTCACTTGTAATACACTTTTCCACCACTTGTGGCAGTAATGTCAATATCAAACAAACAGAAGAAGTCTGGAGCTAAAGTCAGAGAAGTTTCAGCACAAAAATATGACTAAAGTGGTGAAGCTCTATTTTCATTTGCACTTTTATGGATAGTTTAGTTTAGAAACATCCATCCATTTTCTACAGCTTGTCCCTATTCATTATTAATTTAGTTTATTTATTTCAGCACTAAATATTTGAACCCTGTATGATCCCCCCCAAAACATCCAGTCTAGTGTTAGCTTTTAGCTAGAGATCAACATTGCTTTGTTTTCCAACCGTTGGAATGAAGGAAGTGAGTGTGAAGGACAGTGCTGAGAAGCAGGCGAATTAAATAAATAAATCATCAAAAACATAACCAACTTGGCGAGGCAGTTCGAGCGTCTGCGCCACGCTGGAGCAAAGCCAGCTTTTGTGCCTGCCAAATACGTTAAAATAATATCCAAAGGGCTGACGTTTATCCACGAAAATATGAAAAAGCACTGTATGTAAATGACATTTCCGTCAGTTATTTATGAGTGCCTTCTTACGCGGAATATTTGGTTAGTACTTATTTTTCCAATCAGCCTGACCGAAGCCTAGGGTTTATGTGTTAAATATATAAAACACAGGGTTTCGTTACATTTGACAAAGTGGCTAAACTAATTGGGTTAGACATAGTTATTGAATACAATTAGGATCAAGAGTAAGATTACTAATTCACTGTTAATATTTGAGGCGGCCCGGGCTCCTCTGTAGTGGAAAAGATGGGCCCCAGGGTCAAAGAACCTCTTTTCTAGTTCATCCCACACATGTTCATGGGTTCTTGGACCTTACTTGTGCACAGTTCCCTCAAAGCTGATGACTTGCTCTTATTTATTATTATTTTTGTTTTTAAAAGACAAAACAATTGACAAAAAGTTTCTCTGACATTTTTAGAGCCAAATGCCACCAGACTGGCCTATCTCCTGCCTGGTATCGCCTCCGTACTCGAGACACTGTCCTACTATGGCAGGGGTCGGGAACCTTTTGGGCTGAGAGACCCATGAAACCCAAATATTTTAAAATGTGTTTCCGTGAGAGTCATATATTTTACTATATGTTAACATTAAGACAAGTCTAAACTTGTTTTTCATGCACCGTACTTTACGAACTATAAGGCGCACTTAAAATCCTTTGTTCTCAAAACTCAACAGTGCGCCTTATAACCCGGTGCACCTAATGTACGGAATAATTCAGGTTTTGCTTACCGACCTCGAAGCAATTTTATTTGGTACATGGTGCACTGCTAAGTGTGACCAGTAGATGGCAGTCAAACATAAGGAGATGGGTTAAATGGGTTATACTTTTATAGCGCTTTTCTACCTTCAAGGTACTCAAAGCGCTTTGACAGTATTTCCACATTCACCCATTCACACACACATTCACACACTGATGGCGGGAGCTGCCATGCAAGGCGCTAACCAGCAGCCATCAGGAGCAAGGGTGAAGTGTCTTGCCCAAGGACACAACGGACGTGACTAGGATGGTAGAAGGTGGGGATTGAACCCCAGTAACCAGCAACCCTCCGATTGCTGGCACGGCCACTCTACCAACTTTGCCACGCCGTCCCCAGATACATGAAGACTGCAATATGATGGCAATATGACTCAAGTAAATAACACCAACATTTTATATGTTCCATTGAAAATATATAACATTACACACGGCGCTCAAAAATCTATCGAAATGTTTTAGTACGACTTTGGTAAGCTATGAAGCCGCACCGTTTAATGGATTGTCGGCGCGTTAAACATACAAGTTTTATTATGGTGTGTGTGTATAAGGTAAGACATATTATCTGGCATTTTGTTTCGCAATATTATGCAAAAGCAACTTGTCTTACACTCTGGTACCTGCGGATCTGTATTTGGGGTCTGCATAAATCCTGAAAAATTGCGCACGTCCACCTTTGTAGTCCATGCCGACACCGTAGTCGATAAGCTTCTTCTTTTTCTCTATCTTCTTGTTATGGGACATTCATTCTCCGCTGTTTCCATTTCTAATATAAAGTAGTGTAAAGTTCTTACTTATATCTGTCAGTAAACTCACCATGAAAGTGCTAAAACATACCGGTGTAGTGAGTTTACATTACTCACCCAAGGAACTTTAGTTATTAGAGTTACGGTCGGACGGTTTTTCATGGGACACATTTCCTGTTGTTGTTTCCGGATGAGGAGATGTTGCTCCGTTTTTGATTGAAGTAAAGTCTGAATGTCATTAAAAAAGTTAGCTCCATCTTTTGACACTTCTTCCACTCCCGTCCTTGCACGCTACACCACTACGACAAAGATGACGGGGAGAAGACGCTGCCGAAGGTGAGCCACGTTAATAAGACCGGCCACAAAAAGGTGCATCCGGAAACGACTGTCAGGAAGTGGCTTGAAGATGATCTGTAAAACATAATCTATGCAACATTTTGACCAAAGAACCACCATTACATGTTATGTAGACCACAAGTTTTTAATTTAGAAAAAATATATAAATAATATGACTCCTTTAATGCGCCCTATTTCGCTGCGCCTTATATGTGAAAAAAGATCGAAAATAGACCATTCATCGGCAGTGCGCCTTATAATCCGGTGCGCCCTATGGTCCGTAAAATACGGTATACTGAAGCAAACCAATAATGCGTAGAATACTTCTTACTTCATAGCGACCTGCGTCAAAATGCCGCTTCACGTTTGGCCGTTTCATTGAGAAAATGTTCTCATTCCTCTGACATTCGTCCTGAAATGTACAATACTCATCCTTATTGTTTTCGCCAACTTCTTTTCAAAAGGCTTTTTAATTATTCCACATAAAGTTTAAAGCTGAATATCTGATCGAGAGGTGCAGGGTTTTGTTTCTGTAGCTGTGATTGGCTCAAGCCTTGCAGGGAGCTGGAGCCAAACCGTGGCTTGAACTCAAGCGATGGATGGATTCAAATGCATGAGGATATTTTAAGACGCTAAAATTTATCTGCGTGGCAGACCACATTAAATTATGTGGCAGACCACATAAAATTATGTGGCAGACCACCTAAAATGTGGCAGACCACATAAAATGATCTGGCTCTCCAGCTACAGGTTCCTTACTCATGCTCTGGACACGGCAAACTGGCCGCACAGACATAATTTCATTCCCAAATTGGCAATAACGCACGTGCATGTCGCTTTTAAGGACGAAAAATGAGCCAAAAAATTAAAAGGCAGTATAAATATGTTTGGGAATACAAATTTTTGTTTGTGTTTTTATGTCACAAGCAAGAGAAAGCAGCATGTAAGGATTCATGGGTACATTTCACATTTGAACTGATATAGTACTCTTTCGCGGTACTCTAACGGTATCGATTGTCGCTACTTGTGTTTGTGTTTAAATGTGTTGATAGATGTTAACTGTTTTTTAAATATACACATTTTTTAAATTTAACTCATAGCTGTGCCATACTTGCCAACCCTCCCGGATTTTCCGGGAGACTCCCGAAATTCAGCGCCTCTCCCGAAAACCTCCCGGGACAAATTTTCTCCCGAAAATTTCCCAAAATTCAGGCGGACTCAGGTCCATGCGGACCTGAGTTTGCTTTCCCACAATATAAACAGCGTACCTGCCCAATCACGTTATAAGTGTAGAATGATGGAGGGCGAGTTCTTGGTTTCTTATGTGGGTTTATTGTTAGGCAGTTTCATTAACGTCCTCCCAGCGCGGCAACAACACACAACAACAGCAGTCACGTTTTCGTCTACCGTAAAGCAGTTCGTCTGCCGTAAACAGCAATGTTGTGACACTCTTAAACAGGACAATACTGCCATCTAGTGCATTTGATGAAAGCACTTTGTGCGTGCCACACAGCAATGCATCATCAGAGAGGGTGTTCAGCATGGTTAGAAAAATAGTGACAGAGAATAGAACAAGGATAGACAATTCAACCCTTAACTCAACAATGAGTAGATGAGTGTTGTGTGTGTGTATATGTGTAAATGAATGAACACTGAAATTCAAGTATTTATTTTATATATATATATATATATATATATATATATATATATATATATATATATAAATATATATATATATATAAAATAAATACTTGACTTAGTATTTCTTATATATATATATATATATACGCACATATATATACAGTATATATATATACAATAAATACTTGACTTTCAGTGAATTCTAGCTATAAATATATCTTTCTTTTATTATATATATATATATATATATATATATATATATATAAATATATATATATATATATAATAAAATATATATATATATATATAATAAAAGAAAGATATATTTATAGCTAGAATTCACTGAAAGTCAAGTATTTATTGTATATATATATATACTGTATATATATGTGCGTATATATATATATATATATATAAGAAATACTAAGTCAAGTATTTCATATATATTGGTCAATTCTAGCTGTAAATATACTCCTCCCCTCTTAACCACGCTCCCAACCACGCCCCGCCCCCAACCACGCCCTAGCCCCGCCCCCCCACCTCACGAAATCGGAGATCTCAAGTTTGGCAAATATGAGCTGTGCTGCCCAGTTGTTTTTTTGTAGACTTCAGTGTCTCATTTGCAAGTACTGTACCGTATTATATAGTAGTCTTTGCATGCGGTTGCAATCCCAAGATATAAGATGGCAGCAGTGTATAGACTACAGTGTTTTACCATAGCGAGGAAGTAGTCTTTTCCATTAAGTTTAATGTGTCAAGCTTGTTTTTTGTTGAGTCCTACGAAGTGTTTATTGTCGGGTTCAAACACTGATGACATCTATTAAACAAGACAAGAAGCAAGGAATTAAACAGAGACAGAATTACATTTGGCTCAATTGAGGAGAAACGCGTACACCTGTACCCTTGTACAGTGTCACCACGCTCTGACGAAAGATTGTACGACTCCTCTTTTATTTGGACTTTCCCTGATTGCATGGCAACAGCTGTTTCTCCCCACCAAGGACTGTTTTCACTGCTGGACTCTAGAAAGAGGTTCCGCAGCCTCCGAAGCAGAACCTCCAGGTTCTGTAACAGCGTCATCCCTCAAGCCGTAAGACTCTTGAACGCATCATAATTAAATTATACCTCAAATCCCTCCAAAATGGATTAACTCGCTGGAATAAAAAAGACAATATAACATACATCCATAAACGTGGACGCATGTGGAAAAAGTGCAATATATTTATCTGTACAGTAATCTATTTATTTATTTATTTATATATATTTATTTATTTTATATATATATATTTATATATTATTTATATATATTTATTTATTTATATCAATCAATCAATCATCAATCAATCTTTATTTATATAGCCCTAAATCACAAGTGTCTATATATATTATGGTATATATGCACCTTATTGCTTTTTTATCCTGCACTACCATGATCTTATGTAACGAAATTTCGTTCTTATCTGTGCTGTAAAGTTCAAATTTGAATGACAATAAAAAGGAAGTCTAAGTCTAAGCTGTTTCTAAAGGGACGGGGGTCGTAAACAGCCATCGCCTTTGATTACAAAACTGTTCAAAGAAAAGGTCAGTTCAAAGAAAAGGTAGTAAACAGTTCAAAGAAGAGGTCGTAAAACAGTTCAAAGACGAGGTGCCTGGAGCTTGGGCAGGTCAAGCTCTCTCCCCGCTTTGTAGATTTCGGGTCAAGACAGAATCTTTCCGTGGATTACAATACATCAAAGAAACAGAACACCTTCATGTTGCTTCCCATCCCACACAGTGGAGTTTTACAAGTCTTCTGCTTGATAGGATCAAAGACAGCTTTTGTCCTCTCGCCGGGCAAGCTGAACTCAATGTAACACAAAGTTTTGTAAAACTTAGATACAATTATTCTAACATTTATACTGTAAGTATTGTACACTGTTAAAAGTGATTTTGGCTTTTAGTCAGAAGGACTATTGTTGTCAAGTTGACTGAACAAATTGCCCTTTACAACTAAGTAAGAAGAGTTATGATAACTTCAACGAGAAAAAAGTGCAGGAACTCATTAAAAGCCCATAATTATATGTTCAGTTAACTTCAGAAAGTAAGTCAAGGTGGACCTTTCACACAACAGGCATGCACTAGCACTGTGGCGTCACACGCAGTGTTAAACCTTACAAATCTAAAAAACATATGTTTGTTGAACTTAAGTAATGTTTTCTGGTGAACAATACATGATCCAAACACAAGTTATGAGTCGTATCGGTTGTCTGTGTGAATGGGTGAAAGTGATAATGTATACTAAATGTGTACATGTATGAACATATGTATAGTGGGTATAGTGGTACGGACCATTTACCATGTTGAACCAACTTGACTTAAAATTGTAGAAACTTGATAAAATATATTGAACCTACATATTTTAAAGTTATCTCAACTAATATGTTTCAGTGGATCTTCTATCAGAATGAATGTCAACTCATGTTTTGAAGTGTGATATACGAGAAGTTGACTCAACTTAACTCAGTCAAAGCAACAAGATGACCTGACTGAGCTAAGTTGAGTCAACACTTCTTTTTTTTTACAGTGTATTTACTACACACCAGCTGTTTGATTCTAACGTGCATCTATGGTTGTAGTTTTCATGACCAAATTTGGAGGTGTAAAATAGGTAGCATGTCTTTCAAATCACATCAAACTTCATTTGTATAGCATGTTTCATAAAATGTAGCACAAAATGCTTTATATTTATAATTTACATTTTAAAAACAGTGCCTCCCGCCTTCATTACATAACCCCAGGCTCAAACAGTCATTCTCTCCCATCCAAACATCCATGTACCCCCACCACATGCACACAAACAATACAAGTAATGTCCTGGGTCCTCTACTGAGAACAAAAACACAATCTTAGGGAATCAAGTACACCAGGAGCCGTGCAATGACTCTGACCCAGGGCACACAGCGAGGGACCAAGGAGCCATTCTGCCAAGGAAGCTATGATACAGAGACCCAGCAAAGCTATGTAACATCCAATCTAAATTAGCATCGAGCTAGCGCATTTTGAGAAGTGGAGCCTTACCGTGCTTTTGAGAGCCTTGTTCTTTGCTTTGTTGGCATTGAAATTTGTAACATTACTTAGGGCCTGTCCCCACAGATATAATTTGAGGTGGGAAAAGTGAAGATATGTGCCGTTTCAGCTTTTTATCCTAACATACATATACTGTACATACATATACAGTATATACATGTGTACATACATATGTGCATACGTATACACATACATATACGCATACATATGTACATACATACATACATACATACATACAGGTATGTGCATACATACATATGAGCATACATATGCACATGCTTATGTACATGCATATGCACATACATATGGACATATATACATATGTACATACATATACATAGATACATCCATATGTATGTACATACACATATACATTGAAACATACAGTATATACATACAGTATATATACAAATACATACACATACAGTATATATGTACATACAGTATATTCATAGACAAATACGGTCTATACACATACATATATATATATATGTATGTACATACATGTATACATAGAAACATACAGTCTATACATATACATATATACATACATACATACATACATCATACATACATACATACATACATACATACAGTATATGCATAGATATACACATACATATTTATACACATACATATATATAACATACATACATACACATATAACATACTGTATATACACACATATACACACACACATATATACAGATATATACATACATATTTATACACATACATATATATATATGTATATATATATATACATGTATACATAGAAACATACAGTCTATACATATACATATATACATACATACATACACACAGTATATGCATAGATATACACATACATATTTATACACATACATATATATAACATACATACATACACATATAACATACTGTATATACACACACATATATACAGATATATACATACATATTTATACACATACATATAACATACATACATACATACACATATAACATACTGTATATACACACATACACACACACACATATATACATACTGTACACACACACAGTATATATACACATATGTGTATATGTATATATACACATATACGTATATATACATACAGTATATGCATAGATATACACATACATATTTATACACATACATATATATAACATACATACATACACATATAACATACTGTATATACACACACATATACACACACACATATATACAGATATATACATACATATTTATACACATACATATAACATACATACACATATAACATACTGTATATACACACACACACACACACACATATACATACTGTACACACACACAGTATATATACACATATGTGTATATATACACATATACGTATATATGCATACATACACACACACATATACATATATACACACATATATATATATACACACACACACACACACATACATACATACATACATACATACATACATATATATATATATACATACATACATATATATACACACACACACACACACACACACACACAGTGTATATATACATACACACAGCACCCACTGCTCGTTGAGAAGAGCAATACATGCAATACATGCGTTCCTGTTAGAGGCTCCAAAAGTGCCAAAAAAAACCCCGGAAAAGATCAAAACGTGTCATTCGATTTTTTTAAAGACAATTTTGGGCTACCTTTAGCAATTTCATGTAGCGATTTCAACGCCTCTAAATTTGGTAATCAAAACTAACTATGACGCACAATACAATGAAAAAGCTGGAGCGTAATAAGTACAGTATAAACACTTTGTGGGACTCAACAAAAGACAAGACTGGCACATTTACTTTAATGGCAAAGACTACTTCCTCAAAATAGCCAGGAGCAGCCCTGGAGTAGACGCTGTCGAGGCCGTTACACTTCCTGTCCCTCACTCAATGTGTTTCATGTGGGAAATCGGTACACCTCTGTACTGTACCGAAAAATCCGATTACAAGTACATGCACCGTTACACCCCTATTATCCATCAGATATCCTGAGCAGGCAAGAAAACAAGATATCAAAGGGAGGAGGGCGGAAAAAAAGCACGCATTGATTTTGTCTTCAGGGAGGTAAACAGTGAAATATTTCCAAACAACGCTGGCTGAGGAAGTGGATTAACATTTTGGGAAAGATCAGACAGTCCCACAGGACGCAGTGAACACCATCAGGCAGGTGTCCAGCAAAGGATGGCACGCTGTGCCAAGTGCATCATGGGAAGGCACACCAGAGGGGAAAAAAATACACCAGTGTTTGCTTTCAGTTGTACCTACCCCTGAACAAAACAGGCTCTGCAGCACAGCTCTGGGTCCAAAATACTAATTTCATCCTTGTAATGTTTCTTTTTTTTTTATTATTCATGTGATTAGTGCTTGCAGGGATTGTTACACTGCAAAAATTCTGAATAAAATGTTGATATTTTTCATAGAAAATCCGGTAGGAGTCACATTCTTATGAAATATAGTATTTTATCGTAATGGCATTCATTTTACAGTGACTAACTTATTTTTATACTTGTATGACTAAGAATAGGTGCATTAGCAGTTTCACTCTGGAACTGAATAACACTACTTGTCTTCATTTTCAAACTGACTGTACCTTATAATATTTATACTAAACATTAGGGCTGTCAAAAAATGATTTGCAATTTTGGTAGGGATGTCCGATATTATCGGCCGATAAATGCGTTAGAATGTAATATCGGAAATTATCGGTATCGGTTTTTTTATTATCAGTATCGGGGTTTTTTTCTTTTCTTTTTCTTTTTATTAAATCAACATAAAAAACACAAGATACACTTACAATTAGTGCACCAACCCAAAAAAACTCCCTCCCCCATTTACACTCATTCACACTCATTCACACAAAAGGGTTGTTTCTTTCTTAATAATTAATTAATTAATTAATAAATATTCTGGTTCCTACATTATATATCAATATATATCAATACAGTCTGTAAGCACACATGATTTTGCGTGCTGCTGGTCCAGTAATAGTACTAACCTTTAACAGTTAATTTTACAAATTTTCATTAATTACTAGTTTCTATGTAACTGTTTTTATATTGTTTTACTTTCTTTTTTATTCAAGAAAATGTTTTTAATTTATTTATCTTATTTTATTATTTATTTATTTTTAAAGTACCTTATCTTCACCATACCTGGTTGTCCAAATTAGGCATAATGTGTTAATTCCACAACTGCATATATCGGTTGATATCGGTATCGGTAATTAAAGAGTTGGACAATATCGGAATATCGGCAAAAAGCCATTATCGGACATCCCTAAATTTTGGTCTTTTTTTTAATCTAATTTAACTCTCAAAAACATCAAAAATCGATTTAAAAAAAAAAATATATATATATATATATATATTTATTTATTTATTTATTTAGAATAGAATAGAATAGAATGGGTAGAATTTTACTGAACAGTTTTCTTTTAAGTTTTATTTTGTTTCTCTATTTTATGGAGGAATGTAGTTAATCATAAAACTGGCACCAAATGTAGGGTTGTCCCGATACCAAAATGTATTTCGATACTTTTCAAAATAAAGGGGAACAGACAAAATTGCATTGCTGCCTTTATTTTTACAGACAATCTTATGATACATTAAACATAATGTACATTTATTATTGTGTACAGCTCCACTAATGGTGTTACTTTCAACTTGGATTTGGTGTAACCATCATGAGCGTTCTGTTCAGGTATATTTCTTTTATATTTTGATAAATCATCATATTTATGTATTACTAAATTTAAATAGGTATTGATCAATCTTTAAGCTGTGTGTATTTGATTTCAGTTTTCTTTTGACATCTTATTTAGAATTGTAGTTGAAACTTTTACAACCTTGTAACCAAACTAGATTTGATTTAATGATCTTATTTTGACTATTTCGCCCTTTTTTACATTTAGTATAATTAAATATTTATTTATAAACATTGAATACATTTCAAATATCAATAAAATGTAATTGCCTTCATCTTATAGGGTAATGTTTAGTTACACCAAGTCATGAGCGTAACACTAAGCTTCATCACTTTGACTTGTAATATCTCCAATTCTGGTGGTTTATGCTTTTTTCTTTTTGGAACATGTACCATACATATGTGTATAGCGCCACTAATGGACATTGGAGTGTTACTTTCAAAAGGCAAAATTAAAGTGTTGCTAGAAACACAACTTTATTGTATTATATGTTATATGTCAGAGCGTGGTGAGACTGTACAGAGAGTACAGTCCAGACGTCTCTCCTCATTTGAGCCAAATTTAATTCTGTCTCTGTTTGATTCCTTGCTTCTTGTCTTGTTTAATAAATGTCATCAGTGTTTGAACCTGACAGATATGGAATAGCGTACACTCGAATTGTCCCCTCACTTTCCTTCCGGTGCAAAAAGAGCAAAAAACAACAGGTGCAACAACAGCAGTGCAAGTAGCATTATACATGTGAATAATATAAATAAGGCTATGGAATCGAATAGAATTGTCCTATCACTATTCTTCTGGTGCAAAAGACAGCAGTGCAAGTATCATTTTTCACATGTGAATAATATAAATACGGTCTAGTATACATTCAAGTACAGTCAAAATGGAATAGGAGTGGATTCAGTTTTTAGCCTTCCGGTGCAAAAACGGCAGTGCAAAACAGCATTTTAAGTATGAATTATATAAGTAATGACTATTTTCCAGTTTAATATATACATTATACCCTCTGATTCAAGTACAGTCAAAATGGAATAGGATAGAATTCATCCAGTCAGTCTTTAGCCTTCCGGTGCAAAGATATCAGTGCATACCAGCATTTTCAATAACAATGATATACGTACAGCCCTAACCCAACGTTATTAAAAAAGTATTGATTTCGAAACCGAGAATTGATTCTAAATCAAATCGTTACACCCAAGAATCGAGTCGAACCGAATTGTGCGCCGCTCAAAGATTCACAGCCCTACTAAACATCACACAACAACATTTTATGTAGAATAGGTTGCGTATTCACATTGTGTGTTACCAGTGGCAGCAGCAGCAGGCATGTTTTATTTACATTATTTAACAGAGCATTTTAAATAATCAATGATGGGACGTATTGTTTCTTTATGACCAGTCACGCCAAAGAGCACCATTACTGCAGTACTGTATGTATATGTACGTCTGAAAGCATGGAAGCATGTTCTTAATGGATGCAAACATGCAGCTAAGTGTGCTCTTCGGTGCAGTGTGAAGCAGTATTGACATTATGGGGGCTCTATAGCATGTTGATGTGTACGTGCGGACAGATTTGTGCTCTATCTGCTGACGTCTTTGCGCTTGCAGCTTCAAACTGTGGACGCTGACATGAAATCTGCATCGTTCTCAGAAAATCAGGGTGTGATTACGCCAGTGAGTGACGTAAGGGGCTCGGAAATGTCTTATAATTTACACTAATCCAGGATGAGTTGCATGGAAATACAAATTATTCTTCGAGGGGAGCCTCTGCAGGATTATTTAGAAATTGGTCCTAAAAAAAAAAAAAAAAAGAAATTTGTCCAATATGGAACGAATGACACTGCTTATGACTTTCATTTTTGTCATTAATATGCAGTAAATCATATAATAGGAGAATAATTAGCAAAACAAGGGGAATAATACAATTTAAAATATGTTTTCAGTTTGTTTTAACAATTAAATTAAATAAAATAAAATAAAATGTTAAAGTTAAAGTTAAAGTGCCAATGATTGTCTCACACACACTCTGCATTTGACCCATTCCCACAGGGGAGCAGTGAGCAGCAGTGAGCAGCAGTGGTGGCCGCGCCCGGGAATCATTTGGTGATTTAACCCCCAATTCCAACCCTTGATGCTGAGTGCCATTTTTATAGTTTTTATAGTCTTTGGTATGACTCGGTTTGAACTCACTGAAGTGAATTATATTTATATAGCGCTTTTCTCTAGTGACTCAAAGCGCTTTACATAGTGAAACCCAATATCTAAGTTACATTTAAACCAGTGTGGGTGGCACTGGGAGCCGGTGGGTAAAGTGTCTTGCCCAAGGACACAATGGCAGTGACTAAGATGGCGGAAGCGGGAATCGAACCTGGAACCCTCAAGTTGCTGGCACGGCCACTCTACCAACCGAGCTATGCCGCCCCAAGCGGCATAGCTTGGGGTGGCATAGCTTGGCCAATGAGCAGGTTTTAGGGTTGAAGGTTTAAGGCGTGGGTCAGCAACCCGCGGCTCTTTAGCGCCGGCCTAGTGGCTCCCTTGAGCTTTTCCAAAAATGTATGAAAATGCAAAAAGATGAGGGATAAATATATTTTTGGTTTTGATATGGTTTCTGTCGGAGGACAACATGATACAAACTTTCATAATTGTTAGAAATCCCACTGTTTATATTAAATATGCTTCACCGATGAGAGTATTTGACGAGCGCCGTTTTGTCCCACTAATTTCGGCGGTTCTTGAACTCACTGTAGTTTGTTTACATGTACAACTTTCTCAAACGCTGTCACAGAAAGGCATGTTTTATTCCACTCCTTCTTTGTCTTATATTGTCCACCAAACATTTTATGCTGTGCATGAATGCACAAAGGTGAGCTTTGTTGATGTTATTGATTTGTGTTTAGTGCTAATCAGGCTTATTTTGTCAGTGCATGACTAAAAGCTAATCGATGCTAACATGGTACTCAGGCTAGCTGTATGTACATATTGCATCATTATGCCACCTTTGTAGGTATATTTGGGCTCATTTAATTTCCTTTACTTATGCCCTCTGTGTATTTAATTTACATTTGCATGTCTCATGACACATTATCTGTATGTAAATATCAGATTCGATTCTGATAGTTGTTTGTGTGCCATGTTGTTCCAGACCACAGCAAACGTTACCCAGCTTGCAAAGATTGTAATAAATCCACTAGAAGAAGATAACCTGCCGTTCCCTTTAACTTGGACACACACATCTATACCTTTGGACATTCTAAGCCATTAATTTCCAGGAGCTATCTCACCCTGTGAGAGGCCTCTGTTTTACTAATGTTTTTCAATGTTGTAAAAATGTGTAGAATAAATATTACATTTCAACATTTCTGTCAACAAAGATTTGCGTCAGCTTGTGACAAATATTCATTTTGATAGTAGGCTAAGATAGCTAATATAGACACTTACATCATGTGTTGCCTTCATTATCACACTTAAATAATAGGCATTTAATTTTTTGCGGCTCCAGACAGATTATTTTTTTTGTATTTTTGGTCCAATATGGCTCTTTCAACATTCTGGGTTGCCGACCCCTGGTTTAAGGGTTAATTAATTTATTTGTTTATTCAAAATTCGGATTTGATCTAATTAATTGAATTAAAATTAAGTTTGATTCAAGCGTCTATTAAAGGGTTACATATGGACATTAAATTACAATTTTACAATTTATTTATTCAATACAAAATGTCGTGGTTAAAGGTTTAGTAGTTAAAATATGTTGCTGTTTTTTTTTATTTAAAATTTGGATTTGATTTGATGAATTTCATTTAAGTTAAGCTGAATTCAAGTGTCCTCTAAAGCAGTGGTCCCCAACTTTTTTGTAGCTGCTGACCGGTCAACGCTTGAAATTTGTCCCACAGACCAGGGCGGGGGATATATGCTTTTTCTTTTTTTGTTCGTTTTTTTTGTCATAAAGAAATACAATCATGTGTGCTTACGGACTGTATCCCTGCAGACTGTATTGATCTATATTTATATATAATGTATATATTGTGTTTTTTATGTTGATTTAATAAAAAATAAATTAAAAAAATAACATTTTTTTTTATTTCTTGTGCGGCCCGGTACCAATCGGTCCATGGACCGGTACCGGGCTGCGGCCCGGTGGTTGGGCCCAATTTTTTTAGGCATTATTTTCAGGGACCACTTGTGCCATATAGATAAATACAGCAAAAATAAATGCATGAAAAATACAACTCACTATAATGCTGAATTAGTGTTTCTTTGCAATGAGATGCAGATGGAAATCAGCCTATGGCTACAATCTGTCACATTTATATTTTATATGTTCATTAATGTGCGTTGTAACATGGCACAAAGTTATAACAAATATAACAAATGGCAACTTACTATGAGTGTTATTGTACATCTATAAACAAACTTATTGGTGTGTCTAGTGGGACAGGCGAAAGTTAAGTCGGAGAAAATGCAGTCATTTTTTAATTATTTAATGTTTCTCTGCGGCCCGGTAGTAAATGCGTCACGGACCGGTACCGGTCCCCGGACCGGTGGTTGGGGACCACTGCTCTAAAGGGTTACGTATGGACATTGTGTTACGGATAAGGCAGCAGAACAATGGGATTTCTATCAAGCTAATAAGGGAAACAATGGAATGACAACATTTAAAAATAATAATACTAATAAAATTGAATAGGAAAAAATTTGCAATATACTGGTAATTCATCATTATAATAATAATGATTGACAAACCAAAAATTGTCTATAAAATCAAAACATTGTATTTTAATATGTGAATATAGAATTTCTCATAGGAAGCATCATGACACCTCTGTGAATGTCATACTTGCCAACCCTCCCGGATTTTCCGGGAGACTCCCGAAATTCAGCGCCTCTCCCGGAAACCTCCCAGGACAAATTTTCTCCCGAAATTCAGGCGGACCCAGGTCCATACGGACCTGAGTCCGCTTTTCCACAATATAAACAGCGTACCTGCCCAATCACGTTATAACTGTAGAATGATTGAGGACGAGTTCTTGGTTTCTTATGTGGGTTTATTGTTAGGCAGTTTCATTAACGTCCTCCCAGCGCGGCAACAACACACAACAACAGCGGTCACGTTTTCGTCTACCGTAAAGCGGTTCGTCTGCCGTAAACAGCAATGTTGTGACACTCTTAAACAGGACAATACTGCCATCTAGTGCATTTGATGAAAGCACTTTTGTGCGTGCCACACAGCAATGCATCATCAGAGAGGGTGTTCAGCATGGTTAGAAAAATAGTGACAGAGACTAGAACAAGGATGGACAATTCAACCCTTAACTCAACAATGAGTAGATGAGTGTTATGTGTGTGTATATGTGTAAATAAATGAACACTGAAATACAAGTATTTATTTTATATGTATATATATATAGCTAGAATTCACTGAAAGTCAAGTATTTCTTATATATATATATATATATATATATATATATATATATATATATATATATATATATATATATATATATATAAGAAATACTTGACTTTCAGTGAATTCTAGCTATAAATATATATTTATTTTATTATATATATATATATATATATATATATATACATATATATATATGTATGAAATACTTGACTTGGTGAATTCTAGCTGTAAATATACTCCTCCCCTCTTAGCCACGCCCCGCCCCCAACCACGCCCCCCCCACCTCCCGAAATCGGAGGTCTCAAGGTTGGCAAGTATAGTGAATGTAGTCATTCTAATTTATGTTGACTTATTTATGTTTTGGTGGACAACAAAGCTTATTTAGCATACACAATTTATGCATCGTTATCAACAAACACAATAAAAAAACATATTTTTGACATAAAAAAATGCTATTATATTTAATGACCAGCAATTCCTAAGAAAGCAATAGCAGCATATGTTAATAAATGATACAGAAACCGACCCTAAAGTTTCATATATCATATGAGCATGGTGCATAATGTACTTTCAGACTGGACTGGCGTCTGCTTTAATCATTGCAATGCTTCAGCGTGGACTTTTCCCCCACACGCTGCCACAGTAAAAAGCGACAACAAGCTTCAGAAGCGAGCCAGCCTCATTTTGCCTTCATATCAGGTCGCCTCATTTTGCAAGCCTCACAGCATTTTATGGCTCAATGGAACATTTCTCGTCTTCACACGTTTGATTAACGTGCCAGCGTGCAGCGCTCACCACAGGCAGTGCGGTGCTTAAATTCAGTATTATTATATCAATTCTAAAAAAAAAAAAAGTGTGCTGCTTTGGCCTAGACTGTAGCACACAAAATACATTGTTACTGCCTTTTGCATAAACTCTATTATGTATTCAATTAGCATACCCTACTTTATTTACATTACTGTGTATAATATGATATGCTGTTGCCATTGCAACACTGCTTTTCATCGTTAAAGTGTTTTTATACTCTACAAAGTTATTTCTTGGCACTCACTTGTAACCTCAGATCACGGAGCATGAGAGTATTATCTCATAATAATGTATGTATATGATAATATATCATCATCTCATAGGCTTCGCCTTATGCCTTTATCTAAAGTTTAAATGAGTTTTACAGTCGTTAGCTTCTTTTCACACACACAACAAATGGTAAAAACTGCTGCAACAAAAAAAATTACCTTCAAATTGTAATTTTTGTCATCAAAGGTGAGCTTAGAGTGTTTTTGCCTATATCATTCACAATCCTTATGTAAGACAAGAACATTTGTTCTTCTTATTTGTATGCATTCTAATGCATAAATAAACGTTAGCAAAAGTCAGCTAGCAATGGAGTCAATGTGAGTCGCTCTGTTCCGCATATAAAGTGCTCTTAAAAACCTCCATGTAGTTTTATATAATATAATATTTACGTGTATTACTCATTGTAAGCATAAGGTGACGTATTAATTTCACATGCGCAACACAATGTTCACTTTTCCGTCAACAACTATTAGTTATGCAGCCATCATGAGAGCCAACGACGATTACCGTATATTTCGTAGTATAAGTCGCACCTGCCGAAAATGCATAATAAAGAAGGAAAAAAAACATATATAAATCGCACTGGAGCCCGGCCAAACTATGAAAAAAAAACTGCGACTTATAGTCCGAAAAATACTGTACTTTGGGACAAATCATGGGATGTTTATATTTTTCAGTTTAGATGAAGATTTAATCATAATCCTCACAAAGGGTTTAACAAAAGGTGGCTTGACCAACTTCTCGGTTTATGGTTACAACCTTCTACTGTAAAAGGTGAAAGGCATGATTTATAATCTAGTTAGCTCTCTATGATCACGGCACGGCTAAAAATTGTTTGTTTGCGTTAGTGATTATGATAAAGATATTGCTAATACTTGGTTAATATTCAGGTCACGAGATGTAAATTTGAGTGTTGGTGGCGTTTTTTGGATGTTTCTAGAGGGCTTTGTGGGCAGAATAGTGGACTCCCATTAGCTGCATTGTTAGCCGCCTCGTACTTGCCATATTTTATGACTTAGAGTGCATAAAGACAAGAAAAATATACAGTCGCGATCAAAAGTTTACATACACTTGTAAAGGAAATAATGTCATGGCTGTCTTGAATTTCCAATACTTTCTACAACTTATTTTTTTGTGATAGAGTGATTGGAGCACATACTTGTTGGTCGCAAAAAACATTCATGAAGTTTGGTTCTTTTATGAATTTATTATGGGTCTACTGAAAATGTGACTAAATCTGCTGGGTCAAAAGTATACATACAGCAATGTTAATATTTGCTTACATGTCCCTTGGCAAGTTTCACTGCAATAAGGTGCTTTTGGTAGCCATCCACAAGCTTCTGATGGAATTTTTGACCACTCCTCTTGACAAAATTGGTGCAGTTCAGCTAAATGTGTTAGTTTTCTGATATGGACGTGTTTCTTCAGCATTGTTCACACGTTTGAGTCAGGACTTTGGGAAGGCCTTTGTAAATCCTTAATTCTAGCCTGGTTTAGCCATTACTTGACCACCTTTGACGTGTGTTTGGGGTCATTGTCCTGTTGAAAGACCCAACCTCCGGGCTGATGATTTTAGGTTGTCCTGGAGAATTTGGAGGTAAACATCCTTTTTCATTGTCCCATTTAAAGCACCAGTTCAATTGGCAGCAAAACAGGCCCAGAGCATAATACTACCACCACCATGCTTGACGGTGGGCATGGTGTTCCTGGGAATAAAAGGCCTCACCCTTTCTCCTCCAAACATAATGCTGGGTATTGTGGCCAAACAGTTCAATTTTTGTTTCATCTGACCACAGAACTTTCCTCCGGAAGGTCCTATCTTTGTCCATGTGGTGTCATCCACAAGCTTGCCAGGAGCTTGTGGATGGCTACCAAAAGCGCCTTATTGCAGTGAAACTTGCCAAGGGACATGTAAGCAAATATTAACATTGCTGTATGTATATTTTTGACCCAGTAGATTTGGTCACATTTTCAGTAGACCCATAATAAATTCATAAAAGAACCAAACTTCATGAATGTTTTTGTGACCAACAAGTATATGCTCCAATCACTCTATCACAAAAAAATAAGAGTTGTACAAATGATTGGAAACTCATGACATTATGTTCTTTACTTTTGACCACGACTGTATGTTCTTGTCTTACAAGATGGTGAATGATAGGCAAAATTCCCCCCCCAAACAAGAGTACAGTTCCCCTTCAACAGTGTTTAGCTTATTTTTACACTTGTTTGATAGTTCGACCATAGTTATTCCACTATTTTGATTATTTTTCTTCAAGGAGTAGGTGTGGTCTACACTGGCACAGAGTGTCAAAGATCTTGCAGACTTTCGGCATTGTAATCCTTTCCGGCACACAATCACCACTGGAGAGGCAGCGGCGGCGGCATAATGAAATCTCGCAGTGAGACAAAATGACAGCTCCGCCTGCCTGTGATCATCTTCATCATCATCATCCACCCCCTCAACCAGCACTCCGCCTCCTACGCCTTCTGCCCAGTAATGGTGATGTCACTCACCTCATCATGTGTGTCCTTTTCTGCAACGACAACAAACAGTCTGCAGTCCTCATGGAGCCCTTGGTCACTTCATTAGGTACACCTGCATGGCATTTAAAAAAAAAAAAAAAAAAAAAAAAGAGCTGCATTTTAATGACACTGGATAGTTGTCCTCCAAGGTAAACTGCAAGCACAACAACAATAAACCTGGTCGTTAAATTAATATAGCGCTGAGATCGTCGTTTTGGCTTTCAGTCAGATGAAAGCCGGCCGGGCAGGGAAATAAAATGCTAAGTGCTCCAAGAAGATAACGTTCAAGGACTGTCATTTATGGTCAGGATCAAATAAAAATGTATATATAAAGTGACATATTGCAATAAAACATAAGATTACATGCGTGATTAATCAAAATATGGGGTATATTTAGGGACGGCCTAAAATATATCGCAGCGTTTTGCGATGACGATATATATCACAATTATAGATGTCTGATAATATTGGCAGGCCGATATTATCGGCCGATAAATGCTTTAAAATTATTAATTATTTTAATTTTAATAATTATAATTATTATTAATTATCGGTATCGTTTTGTTATTATCGGTATCGTTTTTTGTTTTTTTTAATTAAATCAACATAAAAAACACAGGATACACTTACAATTAGTGCACCAACCCAAAAAAAACCTCCCTCCCCCATTTACACTCATTCACACAAAAGGGTTGTTTCTTTCTGTTATTAATATTCATTATATATATCAATATATATCAATACAGTCTGCAGGAATACAGTCCGTAAGCACACATGATTGTGCGTGCTGCTGGTCCACTAATAGTACTAACCTTTAACAGTTCATTTTACTAATTTTCATTAATTACTAGTTTCTATGTAACTGTTTTTATATTGTTTTTCTTTTTTTTTTATTCAAGAAAATGTTTAATTTATTTATCTTATTTTATAATTATTTTTTTTTTAAAGTACCTTATCTTCACCATACCTGGTTGTCCAAATTAGGCATAATAATGTGTTAATTCCACGACTGTATATATCAGTATCGGTTGATATCGGTATCGGTTGATATCGGTATCGGTAATTAAAGAGTTGGACAATATCGGAATATCGGATATCGGCAAAAAGCCATTATCGGACATCCCTAATCACAATATATTATTTAGTGTGTAAAATTTACACACTAAATAATCATTTACACAGTAAATGATTATTTAGTGTGTAAAATTTACACACTAAATAATCATTTACACAGTAAATGATATAGAACCATTTCAAAACGGGTTACAAAGGTTCCAAATTTGGCTGCTGACGTAAAATATTGCATAATTCCTGGTTGTATTTTTTTTCTCAAACCTACCGGTAATATTAATCTACTTGGTAATTTATTGTTAATGGCTGTTGTAAAATGTTCTATCTACTTATACTTCTGTGTGGATACTTGCGTGAAACTTGTTTTCATTAAATTTACACATCACAAGGCTGAAGTTTAGAGGTGACAGAGCTTTCGCCGTTGCTGCTCCCAAGCTCTGGAACGACCTACCTCTGGCTGTTAGACAAGCCTCCTCTCTTCCTGTTTTTAAATCTCTCTTAAAAACATACTTTTATTCCATGGCTTTTAACACTGAGTGATATCCATCCTGCAATGGCGCCCCATAATACACCTGCTGTGAACCTGTTTTTAGGTTTTTATTTATTCTATTTTATTTATTTATTTTTTATCGTGTTCTGTTTGTGTTGTGTTGTGTTTGCTCGGTACTCGTATTATCTTTTAACCTGCCCATTGTACAGCACTTTGGCTACCCCTGTGGTAAATTTTAAATGTGCTTTATAAATAAAGTTGATTTGATTTGATTTGATCGTCCTGCATCAAACACTTAGAGTAGCATACACCTCCCACGCACTCATCAAAGGTTGCAATCAACCTGTTAACCTGATCTTCCTTGTGGTGTCGTCTGTTTACCCTAATGTACGTAACATTATGGTACCAAAATCCAGTGGAAAAAGGGGCTTATTGAGCCAATCATGCTCACAATGCGCTATTATAGTGAGAAAACGAGGGGTTGACAGCACTGTTCACTACTCTGCATTAAATAGAACACTGAAAAGAAAAAACGGCACCATCTGGAGTGTCACTGCTCCTCAAAAACAAAAACGTGCCCTGATATCACCTTTAGATACCTAGCTAGTGCAAGCATTTTAGGCAATTAAAATCAATATCCAAGGGGAGTGTTTGGACATTATGACTGTTTTACCTTTGACCTTTGTAATGGCAAAATTCATATTTTAGTAATCGCTTGTCTAAAACCTTCCCGGTAAGGTCTATTCAGGTGTACTGGAGAGGAGGCTACGCCGGATAGTCGGACCTCGGATTCAGGAGGAACAGTGTGGTTTTCGTCCTGGTCGTGGAACTGTGAACCAGCTCTATACTCTCGGCAGGGTCCTTGAGGGTGCATGGGAGTTTGCCCAACCAGTCTACATGTGCTTTGTGGACTTGGAGAAGGCATTTGACCGTGTCCCTCGGGAGGTCCTGTGGGGAGTGCTCAGAGAGTATGGGGTATCGGACTGTCTGATTGTGGCTGTCCGCTCACTGTACGATCAGTGTCAGAGCTTGGTCCGCATTGCCGGCAGTAAGTCGGACACGTTTCCAGTGAGGGTTGGACTCCGCCAAGGCTGCCCTTTGTCACCGATTCTGTTCATAACTTTTATGGACAGAATTTCTAGGCGCAGTCAAGGCGTTGAGGGGACCCGGTTTGGTGGCTGCAGGATTAGGTCTCTGCTTTTTGCAGATGATGTGGTCCTGATGGCTTCATCTGGCCAGGATCTTCAGCTCTCACTGGATCGGTTCGCAGCCGAGTGTGAAGCGACTGGGATGAGAATCAGTACCTCCAAGTCCGAGTCCATGGTTCTCGCCCGGAAAAGGGTGGAGTGCTATCTCCGGGTTGGGGAGGAGACTTTGCCCCAAGTGGAGGAGTTCAAGTACCTAGGAGTCTTGTTCACGAGTGAGGGAAAAGTGGATCGTGAGATCGACAGGCGTATCGGTGCGGCATCTTCAGTAATGCGGACGCTGTATCGATCCGTTGTGGTGAAGAAGGAGCTGAGCCGGAAGGCAAAGCTCTCAATTTACCGGTCGATCTACGTTCCCATCTTTACCTATGGTCATGAGCTTTGGGTTATGACCGAAAGGACAAGATCACGGGTACAGGCGGCCGAAATGAGTTGCCTCCGCCGGGTGGCGGGGCTCTCCCTTAGAGATAGGGTGAGAAGCTCTGCCATCCGGGGGGAGCTCAAAGTAAAGCCACTGCTCCTCCACATCGAGAGGAGCCAGATGAGGTGGTTCGGGCATCTGGTCAGGATGCCACCCGAACGCCTCCCTCGGAAGGTGTTTAGGGCACGTCCAACCGGTAGGAGGCCACGGGGAAGACCCAGGACACGTTGGGAAGACTATGTCTCCCGGCTGGCCTGGGAACGTCTCGGGATCCCCCGGGAGGAGCTGGACGAAGTGGCTGGGGAGAGGAAAGTCTGGGCTTCCCTGCTTAGGCTGCTGCCCCCGCGACCCGACCTCGGATAAGCGGAAGAAGATGGATGGATGGATGGCTTGTCTAAAACCACAATTTGAGTCTAAGAGTTTGTGTGTGCGCCTTTGTCTTCACTGCATTGGTCTGGTTTTTTTTGTCCTAGGATAGGCCACTTTTATGACTCTTTACGCACTCTTGGGGCTTGCTGGGGATATCCTCAAAACCCCACCTTCTCTGTGAATAGGACAAAGATTGCCGTGATGTTGGGACATCATCAATGTATGTTGTATTTGTCTTTTGGTCAAAAGGTTACTCTCTGAATGGGTTTCTTTTATGATTGAGGTTGCCACAATCAGAGTTTGTAGTCGCCCGTCTTCTTCTCTCCAAACGAGGCTAAAATGAAGACGATGACGACACACAAACGGACATCATCTTTACCTTTCTCCCATGGAGCAGACTTGACGCGGCGTCTTCTCCGCTATGCCCACACACACACACACACACACACACACACACACACACACACTCATTAGCAGGAATGTTGCTAGTGAGGAAGGAAACCATGTCTCACACCAGACGAATGTCTTCCAGTCAAAGAGAGAAGACAGCGATGGATGAGTCCATCAGCCTAATTCAATGAGAGTGAAGTCAGAGCTCTTTGCCTACAGGGGAGCTTTGGATTCCCTTTAATCTTCTCGCCTTGTCTGAAGCTCCTAATCAATGCCGCCTGTCTTGTAAATGTTGCCAAGTCATGCAAAAAAAAAAGGATCGTAATTCAATCCATCTTAAAACAATCCTTCTTATTGGGGACACTGTGAAGCCCTAAAGACAATTTGTTATAGAAAACCTCCCATTGGAAATAATGGTGAGTAAAATAATGATGTAGTCCCTGTGTTAAACTGTCACCATCTTAACTGTTTTAACTAAGTTTGTAAAAAAAAACTGTCATAACGGCGTGGACTTTGGGGTGTTTGTTTTCCCGAGTTGCAAGTAAGTTGGATCGGACATGGCTAAAAATGATTTTATTTTAACACTAACAAAAGGGTACAAAACTAAAGGCGCAGAGCAAACTTGACTAACGAAACAAAAACTAGCACTTAGGCAGACTATGGGCAAGAAACAAAAAAAACACTTACTGTGACATGAAAACAGACAAAACTCACTTGGCATGGAACTATGGCAGCATGGGTAACATGGGTAGCAGAAGTCAAACAGAGTTCATGTTGCCAGGCTGACTTCCTGGCAACTGTTGGCTTAAGTAGTCTTGAACACGATTAATGACAGGTGTGTGAGTCCAAATGAATCAGGTGTGTGACATGAGGACAGGTGAAAACTAATGGGTTGTCATGGAAACAAAACACACAAGAGTGCACAAAGAGTCCAAAAAACAAACAGCACATGGCCAAACAAAAACATGATCAACAGACACGACAAAAACTACAAACACAGAATTAATGACCCTTTGATAATTGTCTTGTCGGCGTTTGGCATTTCTAAATGACGCTTTGGCCAAATAGTACCGAGCAGCCAGGACAGTGGCCCATTTCCTACGTCGTAATAAGTTTAATTTCAGCCTCTATAATATTAAATCAAAAAGTACATACCCTTTGATGACTCATGGTGATCTTATAGGGCAGTGGTTCTCAACCTTTTTTCAGTGACGTACCCCCCTGTGAACATTTTTTTAATCCAAGTACCCCCATAATCAGAGCAAAGCATTTTTGGTTGAAAAAAAGAGATAAAGAAGTAAAATACAGCACTATGTCATCAGTTTCTGATTTATTAAATTGTATAACAGTGCAAAATATTGCTCATTTGTTGTGGTCTTTCTTGAACTATATGGAAAAAAAGATACAAAAATAACTAAAAACTTGTTGAAAAATAAACCAGTGATTCAATTATAAATAAAGATTTCTACACATAGAAGTAATCATCAACTTAAAGTGCCCTCTTTGGGGATTGTAATAGAGATCCATCTGGATTCATGAACTTAATTCTAAACATTTCTTCACAAAAAAATACATCTTTAACATCAATATTTATGGAACATGTCCACAAAAAATCTATCTGTCAACACTGAATATTGCATTGTTGCATTTCTTTTCACAGTTCTTTTTGACAGACATTTAAAAAAAAATCTCACATACCCCTTGGCATATCTTCAAGTACCCCCAGGAGTACGCGTACCCCCATTTGAGAACCACTGTTATAAGGGAATGGCACCTTTTTAAGGAATTTTCATTCACAATCCCTATGTGAGACAAGAACACGTTTTATTATTTTTGTTATGCATTCTAACTTGTAAATAATCGTTAGCAAAAGGCAGCTAACACCGGAGCAAATAGGATTAATATATTGCACCCTGAAAGCCCTCTAGAATCATCCAAAAACCGCCAACAATACTCCATTTACATGTCGTGACCTGAATATCAACCAAGCATTTGCAAAATTGTTATTATAGGCACTAACAGATTAGGAATAAAAATTAATGAAATAGCTGTTAAATAATCCAAAAATAATTATCAACTGAATTTTAATTTTTCTTGTTTAACTCTGTCAATGAACTAACACAAATGTTTAGTCCATTGGAAATAGCCCGTAGTTCGAGTGATCCTGAACAGCTGGTTTTTAAGTAGCAAACATTATAAAGTCTATGAAACCTTCAAAACCAAAAGTTGCATATGGCCTGGACTAGGGATGGGAATTGAAAACCGGTTCTTGTTCCTAGTGTATCGATTCCTTAGAATCGCTTGCCATTTTTTTCAAACGGTTCCCTTATCGATTCTTGAGGGATGACAGATGTCAGATGGCAAAATGGCAAAGCCCGGGCGCAACAAACCCTCTAAAGTTGACTACATTTTACAAGAAAACATGGCAACAGAGCAGCGACTAAGTTTGTGGTGAAAAGTTTGCATTTTCGGTAGGGGAAAGCTTAATTGTAGTCATAGAAAAGTTGCATGTTTTTCCTGAAACCAGATTTTCTCTCAGTCATTATACAGGTGAAACTCAAATAATGAGAATATAGTGTAAAAGTCCATTCATGTCAGCAATTAACTTCAAATGTGAAACTAATATGTGATGTTAACTTAACTGCATTCTGATTACAGTGTTTGAAACCTTACATTTTCTGAGATTTTCAATTCAAAGTTTTCTGGAACAGACATCCCAGTAATATAAGAGAGAGTCCCATCTCAAATTGTTTGTTGAAAATTCACGGTCATGTCGTCACTTTGACTAATTTCATTGTAATTATCTTTAGTGTCTGGGTTTTTGACATTATGTGTTATTGTCTTACCGTGTTTGTGTTTTTATGTCTTGGGGTTCCAGATGTAAATTAGCAATTTAATCGGGCTCATTTGCGATTCGTATATCAGGTTGTTCATCAATGTGCATTGTCCTGAATAAACAAATCATACCACTGAGGAACTACTTTTACAGAGTGGTAACTAGCTTATGTTTCTATTGACATACTGAACTGCTGCTGCAACACCTCCGAGTTGGTAAAAGTTAATTTTCGATTATAAATCATGCCTCTCAATTTAAAAGTACAAGCAAGTAGCCATAAACCGAGACGTAGATCAACTTTGACAATAAACTTAAGTGATTGTTTTATTGTGTTCTTAGTTGTATTTCATGTTTAGCACTTGGCGATGCAGCTACATGGTGTTTAAGTGTTTCACTAAAGCTTAATCTCTTTATCACGGCTACTAAAATGTGTGCTCATCCTCCTTGTATTCAGGCTCAAAAATCGATTCATCATTTGTCCCATAGTAGTCGTTGTCGGCTCTCATGAAGTCTGCCATGAATAGTAATAGTTGTCTTAGGGCGGAAATAGTGTTGCGATGCATCTGCGAAAATTTAAAATTAAAATGAGCAAAATACGTAAATATGACATGTTATGAATTTTCTTGTTACTATATGACATACACTGTATAAAGTACTTACAGTGTGTATATACAATTTTAATGGAGGTTTTTGGATTTTTCTGAAAGCGCTTTATAAGCGTAATAGAGCCAATCCCATTGGCGTCATTGTTCTTGCTAGCATTTATTTATGAGTCAAAATGCAAAAAAAAAAAAGAAAAACATATGTGTTAATATCTCACATAAGGATTTTAAATGATAGACACAATTAAAAAAAAAAGTACAGTTCCCCTTTAACAGTGTAAAAAGAAGTTGTATGCCATATAGTAACTGTTGAAAACAATAAATAAACTTTAATGCATGATTGAGTTGCAATGATTAAACAAGTAAAATGAATAATTCAATTTTTAATTATGTTTTAATTTTGTTGTTTCGATTAATCGTCTGAGTTTAACTAATAAAAATTGATCAAATCCAGAACGCAAGGAATGCCCGGAACTTTCCGCATGGCCGCTGCATTAGAGCGCACATGACAACGGTGGTGTGTGGGTGTCATAATCTGTGTGGCAGAAAACTGCAGAAAGTACTTTTTTAAATGATCAATGCACACATGTTTAATGTGCAAATTCAATTCACAGAAAATACAAAAAAAATATTGCAAAAACAAAAATTGCTTATTTCAACTATTTCCCCTAAAATACGCATTGAGTCTTTAAAATGAGTTGTATCCGATTGCTCGATTATTCAAACAAACTAAGCTATAGTACACTCGATTACTAAACAAATCAACAGCTGCAGTGAGTAAAGATGTGAAAATTACTGCAAGTCAGAGGTCAGGACTGCAATATATTCGCTTCTAGTTTGCCTAATTGGCCGTGACGCATGTGCATTCCATTTTTACGGACACATGAAAATATAAATAAGAATGAAAATGAACTTTCTCCGCTTGCTTATTGTTTTATGTCACAAGACGGCGCCGTCTGTGAGTGCAGCCCCCCCCTACTTGTCATACTTGCCAACCTTGAAACCTCCGATTTCGGGAGGTGGGGGGCGGGGGGCGTGGTTAAGAGGGGAGGAGTATATTGACAGCTAGAATTCACCAAGTGAAGTATTTCATACATATATATATATACACAGGTAAAAGCCAGTAAATTAGAATATTTTGAAAAACTTGATTTATTTCAGTAATTGCATTCAAAAGGTGTAACTTGTACATTATATTTATTCATTGCACACAGACTGATGCATTCAAATGTTTATTTCATTTAATTTTGATGATTTGAAGTGGCAACAAATGAAAATCCAAAATTCCGTGTGTCACAAAATTAGAATATTACTTAAGGCTAATACAAAAAAGGGATTTTTAGAAATGTTGGCCAACTGAAAAGTATGAAAATGAAAAATATGAGCATGTACAATACTCAATACTTAGTTGGAGCTCCTTTTGCCTCAATTACTGCGTAAATGCGGCGTGGCATGGAGTCGATGAGTTTCTGGCACTGCTCAGGTGTTATGAGAGCCCAGGTTGCTCTGATAGTGGCCTTCAACTCTTCTGCGTTTTTGGGTCTGGCATTCTGCATCTTCCTTTTCACAATACCCCACAGATTTTCTATGGGGCTAAGGTCAGGGGAGTTGGCGGGCCAATTTAGAACAGAAATACCATGGTCCGTAAACCAGGCACGGGTAGATTTTGCGCTGTGTGCAGGCGCCAAGTCCTGTTGGAACTTGAAATCTCCATCTCCATAGAGCAGGTCAGCAGCAGGAAGCATGAAGTGCTCTAAAACTTGCTGGTAGACGGCTGCGTTGACCCTGGATCTCAGGAAACAGAGTGGACCGACACCAGCAGATGACATGGCACCACAAACCATCACCCAACCATGCAAATTTTGCATTTCCTTTGGAAATCGAGGTCCCAGAGTCTGGAGGAAGACAGGAGAGGCACAGGATCCACGTTGCCTGAAGTCTAGTGTAAAGTTTCCACCATCAGTGATGGTTTGGGGTGCCATGTCATCTGCTGGTGTCGGTCCACTCTGTTTCCTGAGATCCAGGTTCAACGCAGCCGTCTACCAGCAAGTTTTAGAGCACTTCATGAAAATATGCAAACAAAACTGTGTTTAGATAATTGATACTTCAAACTTGCATAAATAAATCTTAAGGAATATAACATAACTTGGCTTCTGAGAGTTTCAAAATGTCCATCCATCCATCCATCCATCCATCTTCTTCCGCTTATCCGAGGTCGGGTCGCGGGGGCAGCAGCCTAAGCAGGGAAGCCCAGACTTCCCTCTCCCCAGCCACTTCGTCCAGCTCTTCCTGTGGGACCCCGAGGCGTTCCCAGGCCAGCCGGGAGACATAGTCTTCCCAACGTGTCCTGGGTCTTCCCCGCGGCCTCCTACCGGTCGGACGTGCCCTAAACACCTCCCTAGGGAGGCGTTCGGGTGGCATCCTGACCAGATGCCCGAACCACCTCATCTGGCTCCTCTCAATGTGGAGGAGCAGCGGCTTTACTTTGAGCTCCTCCCGGATGGCAGAGCTTCTCACCCTATCTCTAAGGGAGAGCCCCGCCACCCGGCGGAGGAAACTCATTTCGGCCGCTTGTACCCGTGATCTTGTCCTTTCGGTCATAACCCAAAGCTCATGACCATAGGTGAGGATGGGAACGTAGATCGACCGGTAAATTGAGAGCTTTGCCTTCCGGCTCAGCTCCTTCTTCACCACAACGGATCGATACAGCGTCCGCATTACTGAAGACGCCGTTCCGATCCGCCTGTCGATCTCACGATCCACTCTTCCCCCACTCGTGAACAAGACTCCGAGGTACTTGAACTCCTCCACTTTCGGGAGAGGCGCTGAATTTCGGGAGTCTCCCGAAAAAAGTATGCTACTTGTTGAGAAGAACGATTGATTCCACGCTTCCATGTTGTTATATTCGAAAGTGTCCAATAAGACCAGAAAAATTATGCCATGTTTTGTTTAAAAAATACAAATCTAGAGGTTTTGAATACTCGCTAAAGTTGATGCCACGGATCCCTCCTGCTACGTCTTCTTATTCTCTCTCAGAGCGGGTTTGTTAAGTTGCAGAGTTCGCCATCTACTGTACTGAGTTGTAACGACAAGCTACATCCACAGACAGTCCCGTCATAGAGTGTTTGTGAGCAACAAGTAGAACCAAATCTATTTGTGGTGGTTCGAATGTATTTGTGGCAGCCTCTTAACACATTTGGCAATAATACAAACATTTCACACTAAAAAAGCCAATTAAAAAGCTAAACATCAACACAAAAAAGTGCAAGTATGCTCCAACACTGCCTGAGTCATAGCTTTAAAAATGAGGAGAATAATGATGCTTTTTTTTTTTCTCCCAAAGAGCAGTGCAGCTCTGCAAAAGAGACACGGTACAGTAAAGAGCAGACATGATGAGTATTCTCCCTCTGGCACCAAATGACAAATTAGGACACCAGATCCAAATGGATTGCTTTAAGCTACATTTTAATTGTTATTATTCCATCGGACATCAATCTTGAGATCAACGCGAAGGACGTCCTCAGACGGTAACAGACAAGCACAAGGTTAAAACGCTGGTTGACTATCAATACCTGAAAGTAGGGAGACCAGTGCAGAATTTGACTTTTGTATAGCCTACAGATTAAGAGATATGAATACATCGTTTGGCGAGCCACTGGATCGATCAATATTTAGTGTGGATTGGAAAGTCGTGAATCGTTTGCTTGTAGATCTACTACAAAACATGTCCGCTTTAATCTTGCCGAGATTTGTGTGATGACGTAATACGAGAGTATCGTTCTCGTTTGCGACCGACGACACAGGAACATAGCAGACAGCACCGAACTTGTGGTGTTATAACACCTCTACTTGATGCACACCTTGATTTCTTTCTCTCTCTGTAATTAATTGTTTCTACCTGAGCAAATAACAGTAAATACCTGGTAGCTCTTCCAAAAGTGTTTTGTTTACATCTTCTTTTCTTTAAGTTTATGGTTTGCAATGCCTTGAAGTTCATACTTCTATTATTTGCTCATAATTAATGCAGGCATCACCTGTTTTGTATGTGTCTATTTAAAAAATAAACACGTGACATTGTTCTGACAGAATACATGATACATTTAATTTTCTTTACACCATGGAAAGCTTCCATCTGCTTTGAATTGCATCGAATCATATTCAATCAAATCGTAATGTTTTAAAAAGTATTGTTAGTTAACTGTATTGTAACCCATGCGTATATATACATATATACATATATATACATACACATATACATATACATATATATATACTGTGGAGGGGGGCGTGGTCTGCGGGCCTGCCGCGGAGTGAGGTGTGGAAGGACCGGCCTCGAAGCACAGCTGGCAGGTGATTGGATTACCCAGCTGGGGATGATCATCCAATCACCTGCCATGCTTATTAGCAGCAGCCGGGCCGAGACACGGGTGTTGGAGTTGGTGCGAGACAGAGAGACAAGCTGGAGAACAGAGCGAGACACACACTAGAGAGAAAAGCAGAGACACGCCATGTATATATATATATATATATATATATATATATATATATATACATACATATATATATATATATATATATATATATATATATATATATATATATACATACATATATATATATATATATATATATATATATATGCATATGTATATATATATATATATATATATATATATATATATATATACATATGTATATATATATATATACATATGTATATATATATATATATATATATATATATATATATATATATATATATGTATGTATATATATATATATATATATATATATATATATATATATATATACATATGTATATATATATATATATACATACATATGTATATAAATATATATATATATATATATACATATGTATATATATATATATATATATATATACATATGTATATATATATATATATATACATATGTATATATATATATATATATATATATATATGTATATATATATATATATGTATATATATGTATATATATATATATACAGTATATATATATATATATATATATACGTATATATGCATATATGTATATATATATATATAAATATATATATATATATATATATATATATATACATACACATATATATATACATATATATGTACGTATGTATCACCATTGTATCACCATTAATAAATTAATAATGCTAACTGTACAGAGAAATGTTCTAAGTAATAGTTAACATTGTTAACCGCTATATAAGTGTGAACAGAAGCTAGCTGTTTAACAAAAGTTAAATCAAATTAAAGAATACTCACCCATTCTGCGTCATTTCGGCACACACACACACGTCAAGTTTACTTTCAGTTTCGATTCCTGCCAAGGCTCAGCAACCAAGGAGGACAAAAGCATGAGAGACGGGTGACCATTTTGAGATTGCTCTTTAGCGCCACCTTAGTGGCTCCCTGGAGATTTTTCAAAAATGTATGACAATGGAAAAAGATGGAGGAAAAATATACTTTTGTTTTGGTTTCTGTAGAAGGACAAATATGACACAAACCTTCCTAATTGTTAGAAAGCCCACTGTTTAATATGTTTGTGTTCATGCTTCACTGAGAGAGTATTTGGCAAGCACCGTTTTGTCCTACCAATTTCGGCGGTCCTTGAACTCACTGTAGTTGTGTGGACTGTGGCGCAACATGTACAATTTTCTCCGCCGTTGCCACAGAAAGACGTGTTTTATGCCACTCCTCCTTTGTCTCATTTTGTCCACCAAACGTTTTATGCTGTGCGTGAATGCACAAACGTGAGCTTTGTTGTTATTGACTTGTTGGAGTGCTAATCAGGCATATTTGGTAAGTGCATGACTGCAAGCTAATCGATGCTAACATGCTATTTAGGCTAGCTCATACTTGCCAACCCTCCCGGATTTTCCGGGAGACTCCCGAAATTCAGTGCCTCTCCCGAAAACCTCCCGGGACAAATTTTCTCCCGAAAATCTCCCGAAATTCAGGCGGACTCAGGTCTTCCACAATATAAAAAAGCGTACCTGCCCAATCACGTTATAACTATAGAATGATGGAGGGCGAGTTCTTGGTTTCTTATGTGGGTTTATTGTTGGGCAGTTTCATTAACGTCCTCCCAGCGTGGCAACAACACACAACAACAGCAGTCACTTTTTTGTATACCGTAAAGCAGTTCGTCTGCCGTAAACAGCAATGTTGTGACACTCTTAAACAGGACAATACTGCCATCTTGTGCATTTGATGAAAGCACTTTTGTGCGTGCCACACATCAATGCATCATCAGAGAGGGTGTTCAGCATGGTTCGAAAAATAGTGACAGAGAATAGAACAAGGATGGACAATTCAACCCTTAACTCAACAATGAGTAGATGAGTGTTATGTGTGTGTATATGTGTGAATAAATGAACACTGAAATTCAAGTATTTATTTTATATATATATATATATATATATAATAAAATAAATATACATATATGTATATATATATATATATATATAATAAAATAAATATATATTTATATATATATACATGTACTAAAATATATATATATATATATATATATATATATATATATATATATATATATATATAATAAAATAAATAAATATATTAGTATATATATATACATATGTATATATATATATATATAGCTAGAATTCACTGAATGTCAAGTATTTCTTATATATATATATATGAAATACTTGACTTGGTGAATTCTAGCTGTAAATATACTCCTCCCCTTTTAGCCACGCCCCCAACCACGCCCCCGTCCCACCCCGACCAGGCCCACCCCCTCCCTCTCCCCCCACCTCCCGAAATCGGAGGTCTCAAGGTTGGCAAGTATGGGCTAGCTGTATGTACATATTGTATTGTTATGCCTCGTTTGTGGGTATATTTGGGCTCATTTAATTACTTAATTACTTATGTCCTATGTGTATTTCATTTATATTTGCATGTCTCTTGACACATTATCTGTATGTAACATTGGCTGAATTTCTGATTCTTGTTTGTGTGCCATGTTGTTCTAGACCTCAGCAAACGTTACCCAGCTTGCCAAAGATTGTAATAAATCCATTAGAAGAAGACATCCTGCAGTTTCCTTTAACCTGGACACACACATATATGCCTTTGGCCAGGGGTGGGCAACCCGCATGCGGCTCTTTGAACACTCTGATGCGGTTCAGCTGCTTACTTGCCGACCCCCCGATTTTTCCGGGAGACTTCCGAATTTTGGGTGTATATTGCAGCCCGGAAGAGTTAGGGGTGCATGGGATTCTGGGTATTTGTTCTGTTGTGTTTATGTTGTGTTACGGTGTGGGTGTTCTCCCAAAATGTGTTTGTCACTCTTGTTTGGTGTGGGTTCACATTGTAGTGCATATTAGTAAGAGTGTTAAAGTTGTTTATATCGCCACCCTCAGTGTAACATGTATGGCTGTTGACCAAGTATGCCTTGCAGTCACTTACGTGCGCAGGAAGAGGCCGCATACAACATGTAACCGGGCTGGCACGCTGTTAGTACAGGCTGTAGAGGGCGCTAATGGCACTGCCATCACGGCACGCCCTTATTAGTGTTGTTGGGGTGAAAATCAGCAGACATTCGAAAGGATAAAAGCCCTGTATTACGGGAATCTCCAGGAAAAATCGGGAAGGTTGGTAAGTATGACGCTGTCAAGCGCCATTCATATCAAACTTGCAGGCTGCACTAACATTAAATTTTCATATTAAGGTGCGGTCCGCAAAATAACGTCTGAGACCCCTGGTTTATACATAGAACAAAGCAAAAAAAAAGCTTTGTGTGCAGTGTTATTCCATTTTAAATTTCAAAAGAGTTTTGTGGCTCCCATTGTTTTCTTTAATTTGTGAAACGGGTCAAAATGGCTCTTTGAGTGGTAAAGGTTGCCGAACCCTGCCTTTGGCCAGACATTTCCAGGAGTTATCTCACCCTGTGAGAAGCCTCCGTTTTACTAATGTTTTCTAATGTTGTAAAAATTTGTAAAATTATTATTACATTTTAATATTTCCCGAAGAAGAAGATTTGCATCAGCCTACGACACATAGTTATTTTGATAGTAGGCTAATATAGCTAATATAGACACATCATGTGTTGCCTTCATTCATTATATAACGATTTTAAATGTTTTGCGGCTTTAGACAGATTGTTTAGGTTTTTTTTGTATTTTTAGTCCATTATGACTCTTTTGACATTTTGGGTTGCTGACCCCTACCCTGTGCCATCTATTGTTGAAAAAATACACCAAAAAAAGTCAAAAAATAAAAAGCAAAACACACTTGAGTTAATGTTTCTATAGGTGTCATTTTCTTTATTTGGACATTACACCCATTCATCCATCCATCCATTTTCTACCGCTTATTCCCTTCGGGGTCGCGGGGGGCGCTGGAGCCTATCTCAGCTACAATCAGGTGGAAGGCGGGGTACACCCTGGACAAGTCGCCAATTTAGTGTTGCCAATCAACCTATCCCCAGGTGCATGTCTTTGGAGGTGGGAGGAAGCCGGAGTACCCGGAGAGAACCCACGCAGTCACGGGGAGAACATGCAAACCTACTCAGTGGCCTAGTGGTTAGAGTGTCCGCCCTGAGATCGGTAGGTTGTGGGTTCAAATCCCGGCCGAGTCATACCAAAGACTATAAAAATGGGACCCGTTACCTCCCTGCTTGGCACTCAGCATCAAGGGTCGGAATTGGGGGTTAAATCACCAAAAATGATTCCCGGGCGCGGCACCGCTGCAGCCCACTGCTCCCCTCACCTCCCAGGGGGTGAACAAGGGGATGGGTTAAATGCAGAGGACAAATTTCACCACACCTAGTGTGTGTGTGACAATCATTGGTACTTTAACTTTAACTTTAAACTCCACACAGAAAGATCCCGAGGCCGGGATTGAACTCACGACTACTCAGGACCTTCGTACTGTGAGGCAGACGCACTAACCCCTCTTCCACCGTGCTGCCCTGTATTACGGGAACCAAAAAAGTCAACAACAAAAAAAGCAAAACACACTTGAGCTAATGTTTCTATCGGTGTCATTTTCTTTAAATGGACATTACACCCATTGAAATGAAATGAACAATGTATTTATTATTGGCCTATTTAATAATTAATTGACGTATTATTTAATTGAAAATAAAAATCAGCTTCGTCCAATAAAACCTTTCTTTTTGAATGAGTGAATGGAAGCGAACATAACCCAGTGAGTCCCAAACGGGGACAAGACAGGCTTAAGAAATGGCTCCCGGCAGTAGAATTTACTCGGCTCAGCCAGGCGTCGGGATTTGGTCAGTGATGATACCCGCTCCACTGTCACCATAAAGCCACTAAATCAGCCCCACATAAACACATTGCGCCTGCGTTTCCACGCTGCAACTGTGGCGCCCCATCAAGGATTTTTAGCCCCGATCGCTGTTAATTGGCGTTAATGGGCCCGCGCACGTCACAGCACAGCGGTTATTGTACGTTCACTGATGCTTGAGAGGACGTGTCAAGTTATTCATCAGTGGTGCTGTTCTAGCCTGAGAGCCCAAACAAAGCTACAAGCTCTTAATTGGCCCTGACCGAGGCTAACGGGCCTGTTTGAATCAACGTCATACGCCATGGAAGTAGCTGTTGCTGGAGACCATTATTTACTGTCGAAAGCAGTGCAACATCCTTAAAGCATCCATTTTCTATACTGCCTGTCTTCATTAGGGTCACCCGTAAACTGGAGCCTATCCCAGCTGACTTTGAATGTGAGGTACTAGGGTACAATCACAGGCCACAATAATATCATAATTCTATTTTTAAACAGTGCAGAAGTGACAAGAACAAATTTAAAAGATGGTGTTTTCTTTTTTTTTTATACATATATTTTTAACAAAGAGTGCCGAAAAATGTAATATAAAATGGTCCAAATATGATGATCTTAAATATGACCATGAGTCTGTAAGTTTTTTTTCACTCCACTAGTGTTGTCCCGATACCAATATTTTGGTACCGGTACCAAAATTATTTTGATACTTTGATACTTTTCTAAATAAAGGGGACCACCAAAAATTACATTATTGGCTTTATTTTAACAAAACATCTCAGGGTACATTAAACATATGTTTATTATTGCAATTTAGTCCTTAAATAAAATAGTGAACATATAAGACAACTTGTCTTTTCGTAGTAAGTAAACAAACAAAGGCTCCTAATTAGTCTGCTGACATATGCAGTAACATATTGTGTTATTTATCATTCTATTATTTTGTCAACATTATTAAGGACAAACAGTAAAAACTGATTATTTATTAATCTACTTGTTCATTTACTGTTAATATCTGCTTCCTTTCTCTTTTAACATGTTCTATCTACACTTCTGTTAAAATGTAATAATCACTTATTCTTCTGTTGTTTGATACTTTACATTAGTTTTGGCTACCACAAATGTGGGTATGAATCCGATACCAAGTAGTTACACGATCATACATTGGTCATATTCAAAGTCCTCATGTGCCATGGGTAATATTTCCTGAGTTTATAAACATAATATATGTATTTTTTTTTAACAAAAGAAGATGTTGTGATGCCAAAAAATATCGACGTAATCATAGTAGTATCGACGAGATACGCTCCTGTAACTGGTATCATTACAGTGGATGTAAGGTGTAGCTCCACCAATGGCGTTTGTTTACATTTCGACGCCGGTGAGATACGGTGTGTAGTGAAGCATGTTTAGCTAAGGGACATGTAACCAAATATTAACATTGCTGTATGTATACTTTTGACCCAGCAGATTTGGTCACATTTTCAGTAGACCCATAATAAATTCATAAAAGAACCAAACTTCATGGATGTTTTTTGTGACCAACAAGTATGTGCTCCAATCACTCTATCACAAAAAAAAATAAGAGTTGTAGAAATTATTGGAAACTCAAGACAGCCATGACATTATGTTCTTTACAAGTGTATGTAAACTTTTGACCACGACTGTACATACATATATATATACATACTTACATACAAACGTACATACATACACACAAACAAACAAACAAACAAACAAACAAACAAACAAACAAACAAACAAACAAACAAACATACATACATACATACAAGACAAAGACAAAGACAAATTGTTTAAAATTGTCACAGACTTTGTCCGGCAGGCACTGTCACATGACTCCGTTTCACCAACCCTACGTAAGCACCAGCAGCATTGGACTCCATAACGCCAATCAAACGGAGGCTGGCGGTCACGTGACAGCAGTAGTACTACACACTGTAAAAAGTGACATGACGGCAATATTTACCTCATAATGTATGGAAAAGAACATTCATATCATGCGCTGTCATCTGTGTCAGTAGAAATGTTGACATGTCAGCCTACAAGAATTCCACCTCCAAATAAAGAAAACAGTAAGGTCTCACACACACACACACACACACACACACACACACACACACACACACACACACACACACACACACACACACACACACACACACACACACACACACACACACTTACTTGCTTATGGTTGTCCATCGATTCGATGATGACCATCTTCTTTTATTTATGAGTCTGCTGATGTTTGAAAAGTCCGATCCTGGATCTACAGATGCGGTTACAGACCGGGCATGTGAAGGAGGTGCTGGGGGGAGCAGGGGTGGCTTGGCGAGCATGCCTCTTCACGCGTTTTGCTGCACGGTGTTGTGTGCGCTGTTCCTCAATATAATCCACTCCTTGTGAGGAGTGGGAGCGCCAGAGGTCTCGGCAGGAAGCAAGTTCCTCCAGTGAAGAGGGGTTGATCTGGCATCTCTTCAGTGTGGTCTTCATTTGGTCTTTGAACCGCTTCTTCTGCCCACCAGCACTGCGTTGGCCTAGGTGTAACTGACCATAGAGGATTCTGCGTGGGAGTCTATGGCTGGGCATTCGGATGACATGCCCCAACCACCTGAGTTGATGTTGGGTCATGATGGATTCCACGCTGCAGCTACCTGCCCTCTCCAGCACTTCTGTGTGCGGCACTCTGTCCTTCCATGTGATGCCAAGGATCTTCTGCAGACATCTTACATGGAAGGTCTCCAGGCTTCTCAGATGGCGGCTGTAGATAGTCCATGCCTCACATCCGTACAGTAATGCAGTGATGCATACTGCTCTGTAGACCAGCACTTTGGTGTGGAGTTTGAGGTTACTGTTCTGAAAAACCCTTCTCCTTAGACGACCAAAAGATGCTGATGCTTGCTTGAGGCGGTTCTGGATCTCGTCATCCATTGAGCAGGTGTCAGACATTATGCTCCCCAGGTATTTGAAGGTGGGCACTGTGAGCAGCTGTTGCCCTGCTGCTGTGAGGGTTATTGTGGGGTTTTGTGGGAGGTCAGCACTGGACTGACAAAGTACCTCTGTCTTCTGGGTGTTGATCGTCAGTCCCATTCTGGTATATGCAGTTACAGCTGCCGAGAGGATGTTTTGCAGAGCCTCTGGTGTATGGGAAACCAGGGCACAGTCATCGGCATATTGCAGCTCAATGATGGTCTCCGAGGTCAGTTTGGTAGTTGCCTGTAGCCTCCTGATGTTAAACAGGCTACCATCAAGCCTGAAGTCTATGGTAACTCCAGCCTGCTCCTCCATCCCCCTACGTAGCAGTGTTGTGACACAGACGAGGAAGATGTTGAAGAGAACTGGAGCCAGCACACAGCCCTGCCTCACTCCAGTTTTCACACCAAAGGGCTCTGAGTTGTGTCTTCCCACTACCACTCGGGCCATCATCCCAGAATGGAACTGTGCAAGGATGGTGAGAAACTTGGGTGGACACCCAAATCTCTTCAGGACTTGCCACAGTAGGTCCCTGCTCACTGTGTCAAATGCCTTTGAAAGGTCGACAAAGGCAATGTACAAGTCCTTGTGCTGCTCCCGGCATTTCTCTTGGAGCTGACGTGTCACAAAGATCATGTCAACTGTCCCCCTGTCCTTCCGAAAACCACACTGCGACTCTGGGGTGACCCGTTCTGATATTGCGGGGATGAGTTGTCTGTCTATCTGTGTTGGCCCTGTGATGAGGTGGCGACTTGTTCAGGGTGTACCCCGCCTTCCGCCCGATTGTAGCTGAGATAGGCTCCAGCGCCCCCCGCGACCCCGAAGGGAATAAGCGGTAGAAAATGGATGGATGGATGGAGTCTGCGGAGCATGACCTTGGCAAGGACCTTTCCAGCAACGGCCAACAGAGAGATACCCCTACTATTGGAGCAGATGGATTTGTCTCCTTTGTTCTTGTAGATGGTCACAATGTTGGCATCTTTCCACTGTTGCGGGACACACTCTCGTCTCCACACCTCTGAAATGTAGAGATGCAGTGTCCGTGTACAGAGGTAGCCTCCTTCCTTGAGAAGTTCAGCCGGGATGCTGTCAGGTCCAGGGGATTTATTGTTTTTCAGGGTTTTGACTGCATGCAGGATTTCTTTGAAGGTTGGGGGGAGGTCGAGATCTGGCAAGCTATGATGTTCAGGGAGCTCTGCAAGGACAGTTGGGTCCACTGGGGTGGGCTGGTTGAGCACGGTTTTAAAATGCTCAGCCCACCGCTCCACTATCATAGCCTGATCCTTGATCAAAGATGTTCCATCAGCAGATCTAACAGGTGCCAGGGAGCAGTTTCTGGGGCCGTAGATGGTTTTCACTGCATCATAGAAACTGTGCATATCATTTCTATCAGCGTGAGACTGGATTTCATTGGCCTTTGAGATCCACCACTCATCTTGCAGTTTTCTGAGAGTTGTTTGGGCCTCAGAACGAAGGGTTTGCCATTGTTTTTTATGGAATTGGGATTGTGGGTTGTTCAGGATGGCTCTGTGTGCCTTGTGCATTCTGTACAGGAGGGTGGAGATCTCTCCAGCATTCTGGTCAAACCAGTCCTGGTGTTTCTTGGATTTGAAACCAATGACTTGGGCTGCAGTGTCAAAGAGGATGGTGGATAGGGAGGCCCACTTCTCATCCATCCCAGAGTCTGAGGTGATCAGCGACTCAATGTCTGCCAGCTTCTCAGCTAGGGAGCGACGGAAGTTGTCACGGGTGTCGCTGCTGGAGAGTCTGGCACAGTTGAGTGCTTTCCTCTTTGGTGCACCGTGACGTGTTAGGGGCCGAACATGCATTCTGACCTTTGTCAGAATCATGCGGTGGTCGGTCCAGCAGTCTGCCCCTCGCATAGCTCTTGTAATGAGCACGTCCTTGATGTCAGCCCTCCTCACGATCGCATAGTCGATCAGGTGCCAGTGTTTGGATCTGGGATGCATCCAGGATGACTTATATTTGTTCTTTTGTTGGAAGATGGTGTTTGTGATGGTAAGATCGTGTTCCGCACAGAGACTAAGGAGTCTCATGCCATTGGGGTTGATTTTTCCAATGCCGTGGGCGCCGATCACACCATTCCAGTTTTGCGTGTTCTTTCCGACTCTTGCATTAAAATCACCAAGCAGCATGATTTTGTCACTCCTCGGGATGTGACTGAGGATGTCATCGAGTGCCTGGTAGAAGCAGTCCTTCTCTTCATCATTGGATGGCAGAGTTGGTGCATAGGCACTTATCAAAGTGACATGTCTGCATTTTGCAAGGGGGATGCGAAGAGTCATGAGCCTTTCACTGACACCCACTGGTGATTCTGTGAGCTTGAGCAGAAGGCTGTTCTTGATTGCAAAACCAACTCCGTGAAGGTGTGGTCCGCCCATGGGGTATCCTTTCCAAAAGAATGTATAACCCTCTCCTACTTCATTGAGTGAGCCTTCCTCGAGAAATCGGGTCTCACTGAGTGCTGCCACATCCACATTGTAGCGCTTTAGCTCGCTGGCAACAAGTGCTGTTCTGCGCTGTGGTCTGTCCGGACTGGCATCCAGGAGTGTCCTTATGTTCCATGCTGCAATTCTAAATGGTATAATCTTTGTATTTCGACCGCGTAATGGAATGTCCCGACAGGTGCGGTTTCCTGCCCGGGTACTGTGTTGAGTGGGCAATCTTTAGGCCACCTTTTCTAGGCCTTTCCCCAATTGGGGTGAGCAGTGCGGTCCCTAAATAGGGGCTGCCCAGACGCACAGGAGTCTGCCGGAAGCAGCTGCCACTCAATCCCAGCTGCTAACGACCGTTGTCCTGTGCCGCTGACGTGTAGAGTTCCAGCTAAGAGCTTCCAGCTCATTCAAACCTGCCCCCGTTACTGGGCGCTCCATCGCCGTCAGACTTTTGAGGTCGGAGACTCAGGTAAAGAAGATACCTGCGCAATGATGGTTTTTAGAGTGGCATGAGGGGTGCGCTTTTCCCAACGCCACTACCTTGATTGTAAGAAGATCGTTCCAGTGGCAAGGGAGACCCTAGACGACCGGCATCTTCTTACAACTGCAGGAAGCTGCCGGAATCCAGGTTTTTGGGAAACCGCCTCAAAGCTTGCTGCCACCAGCTTGCTTTTCTGTCAGGGTGTGCTCCCTTAGCCTTCGTCCGCTTTTACAGCCATTGTGGTGCTTCTCACTGCTACCATCTTCTGCCTGCTCCACCGTTGAGGTCTTCGGGATCACTCTTAGTCTGGACTCTACCCTTCGACCTGTTCGGCTTGGGTAACCCTGCCAGGAGTACAAGACTCCAGCCGACATAGCTCTAGGGGTCATGGAGACGCGCAAAGTGCCCCACCACGATAAGGTGGTGATCCCGTCGGGGCACACACACACACACACACACACACACACAAACACATACCCCCTGATCTAAAGTAGCGTGTGGAGGGAAAGTGCGATCAACACGCCTGCAGGAGCAAAAGTCACCGCCGCTGTCCATGGTACTGGGGACGAGCACCAGCAGGCAGGGGCGGGGCATGTGCTGACGGCGAGACACGGCTGGCAGGTGATTAGATTTCACAGGTGGTATGTGTTAATCTAATCATCTGTTGTCTTTAACAGTTAGCGGCCGGGAGCAGAGCGAGAGAGAGGATTGGGAGTGACGGCAACGTCACGACATGCCGAAAAACATTTGGTAAAATCTTGTTAAAAACATTAAAACTTTGTTAAACCTGCACGCTTGGCTCTTGTGCCATGTCTACAGTGGAGCTGAAACCCACTACTACCGACCACGCAGTCTGATAGTTTATATATCAACGATGAAATCTTAACATTGCAACACATGCCAATACGGCCGGGTTAGCTTACTAAAGTGCAATTTTAAATTTCACGCAAAATATCCTGCTGAAAACGTCTCGGTATGATGATGCCTGCGCGTGACGTCAAGGATTGTAGAGGACATTTTGGGACAGCATGGTGGCCAGCTATTAAGTCGTCTGTTTTCATCGCAAAATTCCACAGTATTCTGGACATCTGTGTTGGTGAATCTTTTGCAATTTGTTCAATGAACAATGGAGACAGCAAAGAAGAAAGCTGTAGGTGGGAAGCGGTGTATTGCGGCCGGCATGCAGCAACACAAACACAGCCGGTGTTTCATTGTTTACATTCCCGAAAGATGACAGTCAAGCTTTACCATTGGCCTGTGGAGAACTGGGACAACAGAGACTCTTACCAGGAGGACTTTGAGTTGGATACGCAGACACAGTATCGTGAGTACGCTTCCAAACATTTGATCGCTTGCCCGTACGTGCGTGCCGCTATGTGCATGTCACATACGTAACTTTGGGGACTTTGGGGAAATACAGTATATGTGCTGTATGAACTTTGGGGAGGTGAACGGTACTTTGGGCTGTGGGATTGAGTGTGTTGTGCAGGTGTTTGAGTTGTATTGGCGTGTTATATGAACGGGAGGGGGGAGGTGTTTGTTATGCGGGATTCATTTGTGGCATATTAAATATAAGCCTGGTTGTGTTGTGGCTAATAGAGTATAGGTTCCGGTTCACCGTGCGTGACTACTTGCTGACTGCTCGCTGTTTCGAAAAAGCTAAGTATCGTTCTATTTGTGTGCTTTTAAATTGTTCTGCAGCTTTCTTTATTACTTTCTCAACATATTTAGTAGTACTATTTAACTTGCAAATCACCCGATCTCTGTCTCTCCACCCCTCCCGCAGCTAGCTAGTAGCTAGCTGCTAAGCTAACAAAGCTAGCGCGGAGAAAGGCGTCGCCGGGCGCCGGTCAGAAGGAGTCTACTCCTGCACACCGTGACCAGGACTTCTCGGAAGACGGCAGGAACTTCACTCGGTGACAGAAAACACCGTGAGTATGGCTTCCTGCGCGTCTTGCACCTTACTCACGGAGAGGCTGGCTCTGCTAGAGGGCCGTGTCCGCCAGTTAGAGCAGAGTAATCTCGTAACTTTAGATGTTGCGGACACATCTGCTAGCGTTAGCTGTAGCGAGCTAACTAGCCCAGCCTGTAGCAGTCCTAAGCGGCCTACAAGCTACGGTGTACCGGTTGAGACGCATAATAGATTTAGCTCTTTAGCTAGTCCTACACCCCAGTCTACCGGGCACCACACCTTAGTCATAGGGGACTCCATCACCCGAAACATAAAGCTTAGCAAACCAGCCACAATTAAGTGCATCCCGGGGGCCCGAGCACCTGACATTGAGGCTAATCTTAGGGAGCTAACTCGCAACAGGCCTAGTAAACACGTACGACAGGCTAATCGCACCACTAGTTATGCGAATATAGTTGTACACGTTGGCTCCAATGACACTAGAATGAGACAGTCAGAGATTACAAAGAGAAACATAGCCAGGACTTGTGATCTCGCTAGAAAGATGTCCAGGCATCGAGTAATTGTCTCTGGCCCCCTGCCTGCGAGAGGCAATGATGAGAGATATAGCAGATTAGTCTCGCTTAACAAGTGGCTGGCTAGCTTCTGTAGACAACAGGGACTAACGTTTATTGATAATTGGCCCTCTTTCTGGGGCAAACCAGGCTTGCTGATGAGGGACGGCCTTCACCCTAACCAGGAAGGCGCCATCATCCTGTCTAAGAATATAGACTACTGTTTAAGTCACATTTGACTAACTACACTAGAGCAAGCCCGGTCACAGGCAATTACAGAGCCTGCTAGTCCGGGTGAGGAGTCAGTTAAGCTAGAACTAGCCAGCAAAAGGCTGGATAATTCCTGTACGCATAGCAATTTTCTTAGAATAACACACAACTCACATAATGTGTTTTCTGTTGTGAATGTGTCCGGGGTAGATATGCATTCTACTGAGGTGGCAAATCATGATGCGTTCAGTCGATCGCAGCATCAAGCAAACAATCTGAAAATTCCCGTCGTATCAATTCCTAGATATGGTCGAAACTATTTAAAGTGCACTACGTATAATAAACGCAACATTATTAATATTTCTACTACGGATAATTTAAACAAAAACTCGTCAAAACAGCCCAATACTTATAATATGGGCTTTTTAAACATAAGATCATTGTCTCCCAAAACGTTATTAGTTAATGAGGTCATTAGAGACAACAATCTTAACGTCATTGGTCTTAGCGAAACCTGGCTCAAACCAGACGAATTTTTTGCGCTAAATGAGGCATCTCCTCCTAACTATACGAATGCGCATATTGCCCGTCCCCTTAAAAGGGGTGGGGGGGTCGCACTAATATATAATGAAAACTTTAACCTTACCCCTAACCTAAATAATAAATACAAATCGTTTGAGGTGCTTACTATGAGGTCTGTCGCACCGCTGCCTCTCGATATGGCTGTTATCTACCGCCCCCGAGGGCCCTACTCGGACTTTATTAATGAATTCTCAGAGTTCGTTGCTGATCTAGTGACGCACGCAGACAATATAATCATAATGGGGGACTTTAATATCCATATGAATACCCCATCGGACCCTCAGTGCGTGGCGCTCCAGACTATAATTGATAGCTGTGGTCTTACACAAATAATAAATGAACCTACGCATCGCAACGGCAATACGATAGATCTAGTGCTGGTCAGGGGTGTCACCACCTCCAAAGTTATGGTACTCCCGTATACTAAAGTAATGTCCGATCATTACCTTATAAAATTCGAAGTTCTGACTCATTGTCAACAAACTAATAATAATAATAACTGCTATAGCAGCCGCAACATTAATGCCGCCACAACGATGACTCTTGCTGACCTACTGCCTTCGGTAATGGCACCATTCCCAAATTATGTCGGCTCTATTGATAACCTCACTAACAACTTTGACAATGCCCTGCGCAAAACCATTGATAGTATAGCACCGCTAAAACAAAAAAGGGCCCCTAAAAGGCGCACCCCATGGTTTACAGAGGAAACCAGAGCTCATAAATTATCATGTAGAAAGTTGGAACGCAAATGGCGCGCGACCAAGCTTGAGGTTTTCCATCAAGCATGGAGTGATAGTTTAATATCGTATAAACGCATGCTTACCTTAGCTAAAGCTAAATATTACTCAAATCTCATCCGCCTCAACAAAAACGACCCTAAATTTTTGTTTAGTACAGTAGCATCGCTAACCCAACAAGGGACTCCTCCCAATAGCTCCACCCACTCGGCAGATGACTTTATGAATTTCTTTAATAAGAAAATTGAACTCATTAGAAAGGAGATTAAAGACAACGCATCCCAGCTACAACTGGGTTCTATGAACACAGATACAACTGTATCTACGACGGATACTGCAATACAAAATAGTCTCTCTCTTTTTGATGAAATAACATTAGAGGAACTATTACAGCGTGTAAGTGGGATAAAACAAACAACATGTTTACTTGACCCACTTCCTGGGAAACTTATCAAGGAGCTTTTTGTATTATTAGGTCCATCAGTGCTAAATATTATAAACTTATCACTTTCCTCTGGCACTGTTCCCCTAGCATTCAAGAAAGCGGTTATTCATCCTCTGCTCAAAAGACCTAACCTCGATCCTGACCTCATGGTAAACTACCGACCGGTGTCCCACCTTCCCTTTATTTCGAAAATCCTCGAAAAAATTGTCGCACAGCAGCTAAATGAACACTTAGTGTCTAACAATCTCTGTGAACCTTTTCAATCCGGTTTCAGGGCAAATCACTCTACGGAGACAGCCCTCGCAAAAATGACTAATGATCTACTGCTAACGATGGATTCTGATGCGTCATCTATGTTGCTGCTTCTTGATCTTAGCGCTGCTTTCGATACCGTCGATCATAATATTTTATTAGAGCGTATCAAAACACGTATTGGTATGTCAGACTTAGCTTTGTCGTGGTTTAACTCTTATCTTACTGACAGGATGCAATGCGTCTCCCATAATAATGTGACCTCGGACTATGTTAAGGTAACGTGCGGAGTTCCTCAGGGTTCGGTTCTTGGCCCTGCACTCTTTAGTATTTACATGCTGCCGCTAGGCGACATCATACGCAAATACGGTGTTAGCTTTCATTGTTATGCTGATGACACCCAACTCTACATGCCCCTAAAGCTGACCAACACGCCGGATTGTAGTCAGCTGGAGGCGTGTCTTAATGAAATTAAACAATGGATGTCCGCTAACTTCTTGCAACTCAACGCCAAGAAAACGGAAATGTTGATTATCGGTCCTGCTAAACACCGACATTTATTTAATAATACCACCTTAACATTTGACAACCAAACAATTACACAAGGCGAATCAGTAAAGAATCTGGGTATTATCTTCGACCCAACTCTCTCGTTTGAATCACACATTAAGAGTGTTACTAAAACGGCCTTCTTCCATCTCCGTAATATCGCTAAAATTCGTTCTATTTTATCCACTAGCGACGCTGAGATCATTATTCATGCGTTCGTTACGTCTCGTCTCGACTACTGTAACGTATTATTTTCGGGTCTCCCTATGTCTAGCATTAAAAAATTACAGTTGGTACAAAATGCGGCTGCTAGACTTTTGACAAGAACAAGAAAGTTTGATCATATTACGCCTATACTGGCTCACCTGCACTGGCTTCCTGTGCACTTAAGATGTGACTTTAAGGTTTTACTACTTACGTATAAAATACTACACGGTCTAGCTCCGTCCTATCTTGTCGATTGCATTGTACCATATGTCCCGGCAAGAAATCTGCGTTCAAAGAACTCCGGCTTATTAGTGATTCCCAGAGCCCAAAAAAAGTCTGCGGGCTATAGAGCGTTTTCTATTCGGGCTCCAGTACTATGGAAAGCCCTCCCGGTAACAATTAGAGATGCTACCTCAGTAGAAGCATTTAAGTCCCATCTTAAAACTCATTTGTATACTCTAGCCTTTAAATAGCCCCCCTGTTAGACCAGTTGATCTGCCGTTTCTTTTCTTTTCTCCTCTGCTCCCCTTTTCCTTGAGGGGGGGGGGGGGGGGGGGGGCACAGGTCCGGTGGCCATGGATGAAGTGCTGGCTGTCCAGAGTCGGGACCCGGGGTGGACCGCTCGCCTGTGCATCGGCTGGGAACATCTCTACGCTGCTGACCCGTCTCCGCTCGGGATGGTGTCCTGCTGGCCCCACTATGGACTGGACTCTTACTATTATGTTGAATCCACTATGGACTGGACTCTCACAATATTATGTCAGACCCACTCGACATCCATTGCTTTCGGTCTCCCCTAGAGGGGGGGGGGGGGGTTACCCACATATGCGGTCCTCTCCAAGGTTTCTCATAGTCATTCACATCGACGTCCCACTGGGGTGAGTTTTCCTTGCCCGTATGTGGGCTTTGTACCGAGGATGTCGTTGTGGCTTGTGCAGCCCTTTGAGACACTTGTGATTTAGGGCTATATAAATTAAGATTGATTGATTGATATATATATGTCTTGTGTTTATTTACTGTTTTAGTCATTCCCAGCTGAATATCAGGTCCCACCCGCCTCTCACAGCATCTTCCCTATCTGAATCGCTCCCACTGCCCTCTAGTCCTTCACTCTCACTTTCCTCATCCACAAATCTTTCATCCTCGCTCAAAATTAATGGGGAAATCGTCGCTTTCTCGGTCCGAATCGCTCTCGCTGCTGGTGGCCATGATTGTAAACAATGTGCGGATGTGAGGAGCTCCACAACCTGTGACGTCACGCGCATATGGTCTGCTACTTCCGGTACAGGCAAGGCTTTTTCATCAGCAACCAAAAGTTGCAAACTTTATTGTCGATGTTCTCTACTAAATCCTTTCAGCAAAAATATGGCAATATCGCGAAATGATCAAGTATGTTTAAATAAGAAAATCGCATTTCAGTAGGCCTTTAAATACAATTTTTGGCGACTGTATCCACTTTTGCAATTCTATACATATTCACATACATAATTCAATACAATTGTCTTTAAAAGAAGTAGAAGTGAAACAAAAGTAGGTGCTGTTGTTCCAGCTACTTTTTTTTTAAAAATTTATGTTCTGTAGTTTTAGTTGTTGTCAACTTTTTTTTCCAAGGGTACTTGTTGTGACCAGTGGTGGACCCTAATGAAGAAGAAGTGGAAAGCGGTTCTGTAACAAGCCACTGTAGATATTTTCTTTGCTGGCCTCCAGGGAGCCATTAGCCAAAGTTTCCATTTCAAACGTGGACCAAGGAAGGCGAGCAGTGACGCGAGGCTAATCATTGCTAGCAGGATATTTTTAAGGTGGAGTCCTCAGTCATTGTCTCTCATGGCTAGGTTGAGTTTATTACATTTGAATACATCAGGGAGAAATAGAATATACTGGAACTCCAAAAATGTACTGTACCTTCAATACTTGATGGCACACACGCTTTGCCGCAGAAGACCGAGCAAACATGCTAACCTCTAGCACATACAATAATAATCTGTTTAATTGCTCTTCAACCAATCAGATCATTAGTCCCGCCCACCACCTATTTGATTGGTGCCTTTGACAGCTTCATTAAATTTGGCCTCCATAGGAATACTTGTCAGTGTATTTTTTGGATTCCATTTTAAAATTGTATTAATCAGTAGATCATTTAAAAATATTTAACATTTTAGTTAAATAATATTATAGTCATTAAATAAATGGTTCTTCATCTAATAAAATATAATTAAATAATAAGATAAAAAAATAAAACTAATAAATTGCAATGTGATTTTTCACATTGTATTTTAAAATTGCATTCAATTTGAAATAATTACACATAATGGCACTGGGATAACATGTAAACGTCACACATAAAGACCTCGAGCTCAGGAATCGAACTCAGGACCTTCTCGCTGTGAGGCACGGGCGCTACCCACTGTTATCACCCCGCTGCTTAATTTGAAAAATATTAATATTATGGTCATGAAATAAATGGTTATTAATTGAATAAAAATATCATTAAATATTTATAAGGTAAATACAAATCATAAATGCAAGAAATGTATTTTAATATGATTATTTTACATTGTATTTTAAAATGAGATTCATTATTAGACAATGTTTAAAAAATGTTTTACATTTTAATTAATTTATTATTTTTTTAGCTTATTTAGGTAAAAAATAGAATAACTAATTAAAAATAATGGTTATATGCAGAATTAAAATATAATAAACAATTTAAACCAAAAAAATAATAAATGCTAAAAAAATACTAATCTTTTTATAATCATTAAACAATAAAAGAACATTATTAAAATATTATTCATCATTATACAATTTAAAAAATGTTAGATCATTAGATCATTGAACAATATTTAAAATTAGACTTAAATAATATTACAGTCATTAAATAAAAACCTCGAACTAGGAATCGAACGCAGAACCTTCTCGCTGTGAGGCACGAGCGATACCCACTGTTTCACCGCACTGCTTAATTTGAAAAATTATTTAACATTTTAATTAATATTATGGTCATGAAATAAATGGTTATTAATTGAATGAAAACATAATTCAATATTTGTAAGGTAAATGCAAGAAATGTATTTCAATATGATTTTTTTTACATTGTATTTTAAAATGAGATTCATTATTAGACCATGTATAAAAAATATTATACATTTTAATTAATTTATTATTATTTTTAGCTAATTTAGGTTAAAAAAAATAACTACTTAAAAATAAATTAAATTATATGCAGAATCAAAATATAATAAAAAATGTAAACCAAAACGTAATAAATGCTAAAAAAAATAATAATAATCTTTATATAATTATTAAATAATAAAATGTAAATGAAAATGTAATTCATCATTATACAATTCAAAAAAATATATTGTATATATATATATATATATATATAATAGATATTTTAAATAAATAATATTAAAATCATGAAATAAAAGGTTAATAGAATAAAAATATCACAGCTGCACTCAGTTGGAAGGCGGTGTACACCCTGGTCAAGTCGCCACATTATGGCAGGGCCAACAGACAACATTCACACTTACATTCACACACTAGGGTCTATGTAATGTTGCCAATCAACCTATCATTATTAAGATATTTCAAAATTTTTCTTAGCATTTTATTTAGTTAATATTATTGTTATCTACTTTTTAAAGCTCATTTAAGCACAAAAAATATTGAAGAACATTTAAAATGTAATTATTAAATGTAATTAAAATCTCGATTTAATTTTAGTAAATTTAAATAAATAAATAAAATAATAATTTAAAAAAAATGTCTAACAATGGTGACTAAGTTTTTGGGTTTGTTTGACCATTTGGTATTTAGTAAGCTACTTCATGGTTCATGGAGGAAAATGTTTAGGACTCGACCATTGGCATTCTGGTGCAGGGTGGTATACTAAAACAATAAATATCGGCCAAATATGTTATGAATATGTTGTAAAAGTGACAAAATGCCTCGTTGACACAAAATGGAATCCAATCAATCTGCTTTTTTGATTAAGGTAAGCGACACCTCCCAAGTATGCCCTGGAGAGGGTTTAATGTGGTGCCTAACCAGGTCACATAAGAGCCATCCCAGCGTCTTCCTATCTCTGTCAGGCCCACTGGAGGAAAGCTAATTTGTTTAATAGCCCGCCGCTTCCATGCCAAGCACTTGGGTGCGAGGAAACAGAAGGCAGCGATGATGAAAGCGAGGCGGGAGGGGGAAAAGAGAGAGAGCGTGAAAGAGAGAGGCCGGGCCGGCCTTCGCTGACGAGTTGTGATTTCCAAAGTCAAGATCTGTGTCAGCCATCTGGTGACAGCGAACACCACGCCAGCGTTCTCCTTTCGCTTTTCAATAATGCAAGCGTGCATGCTGTCCCTGCGTTGCTGCGCGCAATAAACATCGCGGCAAAATGGCAGCCAATCATTGGTTTCCAATGGAAGGACAGACAGTGACGCGCAAAAGGCTCAGCAGCACTCAATCCATCAAAGTTTGTTTACAAAGCCCTTCACCACGAGTGGCTCCGAGAGCTGCACACACCTCGACAACGTCCACTGAGCTGAAAGCCAAGGAAAAACTGCAAAAGCCCAAAATGGGGAAAAATAAGAAACCTTGGGGAGGGCCTGCAATGGGTGCCAAGTAGCAAACACAAACAATCGTGACTCCATTAGTTTGTTTTTTTCGTACGTATCATTTGGTTTTTGAGGAAAATGTTGACCGTCTCTGTCTCGTTCATCATACCACCAAACATTGCACCAAACTAGCGATTCGGGTTTGGTGGTAGTGGTTATGTTGTGTTTATGTTGTGTTATGGTGCGGATGTTCTCCCGATAATGTGTTTGTCATTCTTGTTTGGTGTGGGTTCAAAGCGTGGCGCATATTTGTAACAGTGTTAAAGTTTTTTATACGGCCACCCTCAGTGTGACCTGTATGGCTGTTGACCAATTATGCCTTGCATTCACTTATGTGACTGCCCTGCTATTGTAAATAATGTAAATAATTCAATGTGATTATCTTGTGTGACGACTGTATTATGATGATAGTATATATCTGATAGTATATATCTGTATCATGAATCAATTTAAGTGGACCCCGACTTAAACAAGTTGAAAAACTTATTCGGGTGTTACCATTTAGTGGTCAATTGTACGGAATATGTACTTCACTCTGCAACCTACTAATAAAAGTCTCAATCAATCAATCAAACGCTGTTTGTATAGAGGAAAAGCTGACGTGACGATAGGTTGTATAGGACGCTGAAGGCAGTGCCTTTAAGGCACGCCCCCAATACTGTTGTCCGGGTGGAAATCGGGAGAAATTCGGTAGAATGGTTGCCCCGGGAGATTTTCGGGAGGGGCAATGAAATTCGGGAGTCTCCCGGGAAAATCGGGAGGGTGGCAAGTACGGCACCACCATGCTTGACGTTATCTATGGTGTTCCTGGGATTAAAGGCCTCACCTTAGAACTATAGAACAGCGTAGTGTTGTCCCGACACCAATATTTTGGTACCGGTACCAAAATGATTTTGATACTTTTCGGTACTTTTCTGTGTTTTTTTTTAATCAAAAAATCTTAGGATACAGTGAACATATGTTTATTATTGCAAGTTTGTCCTTGAATAAAATAGTGAACATACAAGACAACATGTCTTTTATTAGATTCGTAAACAAACAAAGGCTCCTAATTAGTCTGCTGACATATGCAGTAACATATTGTGTCATTTTCTATTCTATTATTTTGTCAAAATTATTAAGGGGGGTGGCTGACTGGTACTTTTCAGAGGCGGTATAGTACCGAATATGATTTATTAGTATCGTGGTACTACACTAATACCGGTATACCGTACAACCCTAGAACAGTCCATAATGTGGCCCTCAGCTTAATTTTCAAAATAAAATCAAACACAATATCAGCAACGTAATGGAAAGCAAGCTGGACAATTATCAGCTTTGTTACTATTACACAAAGCTGACACAGTTCAGTCTTTAAATGTACATAATGACTGTTTTAGCATTGTTTTTGATTAGGGCTGCAACGATTAGTCGACATCTTGTGTTCAAGTTAAAGTTAAAGTACCACTGATAGTCACACACACACACACACACACACACACACACACACTAGGTGTGGTGAAATTACTCTCTGCATTTGACCCATCCCCTTGTTCCACCCCCTGGGAGGTGAGGGGAGCAGTGAGCAGCAGCGGTGGCCGCGCTCGGGAATGATTTTTGGTGACTCAACCCCCAATTCCAACCCTTGATGCTGAGTGCCAAGCAGGGAGGTAATGGGTCCCATTTTTATAGTCTTCGGTGTTCCCAAAATGCAAAGGGAAATGCAGGAAGCAGAGTGCAGTTGAGATGATGTAATCCTTCTTCAAGCAGGGCCAAAATGCATGCAGTCGTGACGCTGGAAAGCGATTGTAAAGCAAAGCTCCAAAACATAAACGTAAGAAAGAAAAACAACAAGAACAACACAGGACATGAGCTGTCCAAATTAGACATGTCCGATGATTGCTTTTTTGCTGATATTCCATATTCCGATATTGTCCAACTCTTAATTACCGATTCCGATATCAACCGATACCGATATATACAGTCGTGGAATTAACACATTATTATGCCTAATTTTGTTGTGATGCCCGGCTGGATGCATTAAACAATGTAACAAGGTTTTCCAAAATAAATCAACTCAAGTTATGGAAAAAAAATGCCAACATGGCACTGCCATATTTATTATTGAAGTCACAAAGTGCATTCTTTTTTCTTAACATGCCTCAAAACAGCAGCTTGGAATTTGGGACATGCTCTCCCTGAGAGAGACTATGAGGAGGTTGAGGTGGGCGGGGTTGTGGTGGGAGGGGGTAGCGTTCGGGGTGTATATTGTAGCGTCCCGGAAGAGTTAGTGCTGCAAGGGTTTCTGGGTATTTGTTCTGTTGTGTTTATGTTGTGTTACGGTGCGGATGTTCTCCCATGTCATTCTTGTTTGGTGTGGGTTCACAGTGTGGCGCATATATGTAGCAGTGTTAAAGTTGTTTATACGGCCACCCTCAGTGTGACCTGTATGTCTGTTGATCAAGTATGCGATGCATTCACTTGTGTGTGTGAAGAGCCGTAGATATTATGTGACTGGGCCGGCACGCAAAGGCAGTGCCTTTAAGGTTTATTGGCGCTCTGTACTTCTCCCTACGTCCGTGTACCACTCCGTACAGCGGCGTTTTAAAAAGTCATACATTTTACTTTTTGAAACCGATACCGATAATTTCCAATATTACATTTTAAAGCATTTATCGGCCAATAATATCGGCAGTCCGATGTTATTGGACATCCCTAGTCCAAATGTATCCGCTTATGAAATGTTAAATCATTCTCTTTAAAATTCATACGCTCTTGGGTGTTTGGATCGGATGAATTGCATTTGCTTTGTTATGGGGAAAAAATAAGTTTTTGTACATCTTTTGGAATTGATTGCCAACAAAAACCAGGTAACCGGGAGCGGCGTCGAGTATCCGGCCTGCCTCGGCCCACAGGAGACGATGTTAACAGCTATTGAACGGATTGACTTATTGCACATAAAGGTGATAAATCCAAATGGATTTGCTGATCACATGACATTCCTCCTGGTGCCAAGCACAATTTACAATACTTCCCAGGAGCCATGTTGAGGGTATGACCGCACGCTTGTTGTATCAAGTCCAGCCAAGAGGCCTGACACGGGAATATTTATGTATCTGCTTTGGGCCGGATCCCGAGCGGTGGGGGCGGGGGGGGGGGGGGGGGGGCTCTCGCACATATTGTGCTAATCAATGCTGCCAGAAAGCGATAACTCAAACGTGAAGCGGCCGCCGCAATCACAATATGCATCGGCCTTCGGCGCAATGAAAGTCTGTTTCCCATTCAACAAAACCCCCAGCTGCTGATTGCTTTTTTCTTTCAAGCACTTCCGCGGCGTCATAGATGACGGGAACGCTTCTCCAAAAGGTCACAGCATTTTTTTTTTCCCTCGCAAATGACGCTGTTGTTTTTTTTTTTTTACCATGTTTCTCTTTTTCTTAATCATCATAAGCAAAGAACGATGACTTCCCCCGTATAAACGACAACGCTCATGCGGTTTGTTTATGTGAAGCGTCATGTCACGGCCATTTTCCCCTGATGAAACTATATGGTGGAGGCCTGGCAGATTCATAGGGCTCCATCTCATGAAATGCAAATGCTGCGTGTGTGTGCCGATAAATCTTTGGCGTGCATCACCGCGGAAGACAGCGCCACCGGAAGACTCACTTGGGGTTCATTTAGAGGCTTGAAAATGGAGTGGTGGAGCACATATTTTGATGACGGCGGTCCCGGACGCGCACTCGGGCGACGGAAGAAATGATGAGACTTTTCCCAGCAAGTGGGAAGACAAATGTGTCTTTGTCCGTATCAGCGTGCACAATCAATCCAACCGGAGACCATCGCAGCCGTCAGGTCATCCATCAGTACATGCCGCCCAATTATTGAGGATGTGACGCTTCATATTATTGTTTACATAACTCCACATGTGTTCATTCATAGTTTTGATGCCTTCAGTGACAATCTACAATGGAAATAGTCATGGAAATAAAGAAAACGCATTGAATGGGAAGGTGTGTCCAAACTTTTGGCTTGTACTGTATATATATATATATATATTAGAGATGTCCGATAAATGCGTTAAAATGTAATATCGGAAATTATCGGGTTTTTTTTTGTTTTTTTTTGTTTTTTATTAAATCAACATAAAAAACACAAGATACACTTACAATTAGTGCACCAACCCAAAAAACCTTCCACCCCCATTTATTCACACTCATTCACACAAAAGGGTTGTTTCTTTCTGTTATTAATATTCTGGTTCCTACATTATATATCGATGTATATCAATACAGTCTGCAAGGGATACAGTCCGTAAGCACACATGATTGTGTGTGCTGCTGGTTTCATTAATTACTAGTTTCTATGTAACTGTTTTTATATTGTTTTACTTTCTTTTTTATTCAGGAAAAAGTTTTTAATTCATTTATCTTATTTTATTGTTGTTTTTTTTTAAAGTACCTTATCTTCACCATACCTGGTTGTCCAAATTAGGCATAATAATGTGTTAATTCCACGACTGCATAAATCGGTTGATATCGGTATCGGTAATTAAAGAGTTGGACAATATCAGAATATCGGATATCGGCAAAAAGCCATTATCGGACATCCCTAATATATATATACCGGTATATATATATATATATATATATATATATATATATATATACACATATATATATACATATATATACACACACAGACATGTATATATGTGTGTGTGTGTGTACATATGCTATTAATATAATGGATATATAATGAATAGTTAATATAATTGGATATTAAGAGTATGTGAAAGTTCGACACACTCCTCTCTGAGCTGCCACCTTAACGTGGTAGAGGAGTTTGCGTGTCCCAATGATCCTAGGAGCTATGTTGTCCGGGGGCATAAAGCCCCCTGGTAGGGTCTCCCAAGACAAACTGGTCCTAGGTGAGGGATCAGACAAAGAGCAGCTTGAAGACTTCCATGAAATATAAAAACCAAGGACCCAGATTTCCCTCGCCCGGACGCGGGTCACCGGGGCCCCCCCTCTGGAGCCAGGCCCGGAGGTGGGGCACGATGGCGAGCGCCTGGTGGCCGGGCCTGTCCCCATGGGGCCCGGCCGGGCACAGCCCGAAGAGGCAACGTGGGTCCCCCCTCCAATGGGCTCACCACCCATAGCAGGGGTCATAGAGGTCGGGTGCGATGTGAGCTGGGCGGCAGCCGAAGGCAGGGCACTTGGCGGTCCGATCCTCGGCTACAGAAGCTAGCTCTTGGGACGTGGAACGTCACCTCACTGGGGGGAAGGAGCCTGAGCTAGTGCGCGAGGTGGAGAAGTTCCGGCTAGATATAGTCGGACTCACTTCGACGCACAGCAAGGGCTCTGGAACCAGTTCTCTCAAGAGGGGCTGGACTCTCTTCCACTCTGGCGTTGCCGGCAGTGAGAGGCGACGGGCTGGGGTGGCAATTCTTGTTTCCCCCCGGCTCAGAGCCTGTACGTTGGAGTTCAACCCGGTGGACGAGAGGGTAGCTTCCCTCCGCCTTCGGGTGGGGGAACGGGTCCTGACTGTGGTTTGCGCTTACGCGCCAAACCGCAGCTCAGAGTACCCACCCTTTTTGGATGCACTCGAGGGAGTACTTGAGAGTGCTCTCCCGGGTGATTCCCTCGTTCTACTGGGGGACTTCAATGCTCATGTTGGCAGCGACAGTGAAACCTGGAGAGGCGTGATTGGGAAGAATGGCTGCCCGGATCTGAACCCGAGCGGTGTTTTGTTATTGGACTTTTGTGCCCGTCACAGATTGTCCATAACGAACACCATGTTCAAACATAAGGGTGTCCATATGTGCACTTGGCACCAGGACACCCTAGGCCGCAGTTCCATGATCGACTTTGTAGTTGTGTCATCGGATTTGCGGCCTCATGTTTTGGACACTCGGGTGAAGAGAGGGGCGGAGCTTTCTACCGATCACCACCTGGTGGTGAGTTGGCTGCGATGGTGGGGGAGGATGCCGGACAGACCTGGCAGGCCCAAACGCATTGTGAGGGTTTGCTGGGAACGTCTGGCAGAGTCTCCTGTCAGAGAGAGTTTCAATTCCCACCTCCGGAAGAACTTTGAACATGTCACGAGGGAGGTGCTGGACATTGAGTCCGAATGGACCATGTTCCGCGCCTCTATTGTTGAGGCGGCTGATTGGAGCTGTGGCCGCAAGGTAGTTGGTGCTTGTCGTGGCGGTAATCCTAGAACCCGTTGGTGGACACCGGCGGTGAGGGATGCCGTCAAGCTGAAGAAGGAGTCCTATCGGGTAATTTTGGCTCATAGGACTCCTGAGGCAGCAGACAGTCCAAGCGGTGTGCGGCTTCAGCGGTCGCAGAGGCAAAAACTCGGACATGGGAGGAGTTCGGGGAAGCCATGGAAAACGACTTCCGGACGGCTTCGAAGCAATTCTGGACCACCATCCCCCGCCTCAGGAAGGGGAAGCAGTGCACTATCAACACCGTGTATGGCGAGGATGGTGTTCTGCTGACCTCGACTGCGGATGTTGTGGATCGGTGGAGGGAATACTTCGAAGACCTCCTCAATCCCACCAACACGTCTTCCTATGAGGAAGCAGTGCCTGGGGAGTCTGTGGTGGGCTCTCCTATTTCTGGGGATGAGGTTGCTGAGGTAGTTAAAAAGCTCCTCGGTGGCAAGGCCCCAGGGGTAGATGAGATCCGCCCGGAGTTCCTTAAGGCTCTGGATGCTGTGGGGCTGTCTTGGTTGACAAGACTCTGGTCTTGGAACTGTGGACCAGCTCTATACTCTCGGCAGGGTCCTTGAGGGTGCATGGGAGTTTGCCCAACCAGTCTACATGTGTTTTGTGGACTTGGAGAAGGCATTCGACCGTGTCCCTCGGGAAGTCCTGTGGGGAGTGCTCAGAGAGTATGGGGTATCGGACTGTCTGATTGTGGCAGTCCGCTCCCTGTATGCTCAGTGCCAGAGCTTGGTCCGCATTGCCGGCAGTAAGTCGGACACGTTTCCAGTGAGAGTTGGACTCCGCCAAGGCTGCCCTTTGTCACCGATTCTGTTCATAACTTTTATGGACAGAATTTCTAGGCGCAGTCAAGGCGTTGAGGGGATCTGGTTTGGTGGCTGCAGGATTAGGTCTCTGCTTTTTGCAGATGATGTGGTCCTGATGGCTTCATCTGGCCAGGATCTTCAGCTCTCACTGGATCGGTTCGCAGCCGAGTGTGAAGCGACTGGGATGAGAATCAGCACCTCCAAGTCCGAGTCCATGGTTCTCGCCCGGAAAAGGGTGGAGTGCCATCTCCGGGTTGGGGAGGAGATCTTGCCCCAAGTGGAGGAGTTCAAGTACCTCGGAGTCTTGTTCACGAGTGAGGGAAGAGTGGATCGTGAGATCGACAGGCGGATCGGTGCGGCGTCTTCAGTAATGCGGACGCTGTATCGATCCGTTGTGGTGAAGAAGGAGCTGAGCCGGAAAGTAAAGCTCTCAATTTACCGGTCGATCTACGTTCCCATCCTCACCTATGGTCATGAGCTTTGGGTTATGACCGAAAGGACAAGATCATGGGTACAAGCGGCCGAAATGAGTTTCCTCCGCCGGGTGGCGGGGCTCTCCCTTAGAGATAGGGTGAGAAGCTCTGCCATCCGGGGGGAGCTCAAAGTAAAGCCGCTGCTCCTCCACATCAAGAGGAGCCAGATGAGGTGGTTCGGGCATCTGGTCAGGATGCCACCCGAACGCCTCCCTAGGGAGGTGTTTAGGGCACGTCCGACCGGTAGGAGGCCGCGGGGAAGACCCAGGACACGTTGGGAAGACTATGTCTCCCGGCTGGCCTGGGAACGCCTCGGGGTCCCACAGGAAGAGCTGGACGAAGTGGCTGGGGAGAGGGAAGTCTGGGCTTCCCTGCTTAGGCTGCTGCCCCCGCGACCCGACCTCGGATAAGCGGAAGAAGATGGATGGATGGATGGATGGATGGAGTATGTGAAAGTTCGACACCTACCTTGTTTCCTTCCGTGGAGAGTGGTTTGCATTTTTTTTTTCCAATCATGGATTTAATGGATTCCGCGCACCTGGTTTGTGTTAGCAAGCAAGGCTATTTACATTGTTGCTATCCTTCTTTGCGTGGACATTGTTGATTGGCATGTCAAGAACGGACGTACTTTGTGGACATAGTAAGTTTTTGCTGTCGTCCAGCGTTCTGTTTCTGTTTACTTTGTAGCCAGTTAAGTTTTACTTTCGTTTTGCATAGCCATTGCCTTTCCCTTACGTAAATTTTTGGTTTAAGCATTGCATACCTTTTTACCTGCACACTGCCTCCCGATGTGGTCTGCATATTGGGATCACAACAAACCATCCTCGTCTCACCCGACACTTTACGACTTTTACAAAGCAATTAACTACCCGCTGCCACCTACTGACATGGAGTATTACGTGGTTTACACAGCACAGACACTAAGCAATGGCACATTATAATTATTGATTTGCAAAAAATATTTTTGGACCAAATAGGTGAAGTTGCATAATTTCCCACGGCACACCAGACAATATCTCACGGCAGACTAGTGTGCCGCGGCACAGTGGTTGAAAAATTCTTTGGACACCCCTGTTCTGAAATGTGCAACCATTCTCCAATCACACAATTTATGAATTTCAGCAAATTTTTGGCGAACAATAGTTTGAGATTTATAGTAAGCGTAAAAAAGTTTTGTAAAAGTTTGTGTTTTTATTTTAAAAAAACACAAAAACTGTTGACAATATGTTACTGTACAAACAGATGCAAACACAATGACGCTACACTAATGACGTGTAAGCAAGATCAAATATCTAAAATCAAGCTAAAAAGTTGGCTTATCTTAAGTAACTTGTACTCAAATTTGAAATATACTTCCTAAAACAAGAACAATGATTTGATGCTCGTTTAAAGCAGTTTGTAGAGTCCCTTTTTTATTCTGAGTAATTTGCTAAACTTAAGTACAGCTCTACCTCGGTTTTCATACACCGTCTTACTTTAAGTACAATTAAACACACGTTTGTGACTCAGTCTCTATCGTAGAGCCAAATAAAGTTGTCGCGTACGGTAATAAAACAATCAAAGTCAACCAGCGCCTTAGCGTTCATGTTTCCAGTGTGTCACTGAACGCACCGTACTGCTACGACAGTCTGGTCACGGCAGTGTGACGTGTTGTGCCGTCAAGCCGTCTTTAGAATTGGGTAGAACAATATTGTGTGAGCATGCAGCCACTTTCTGTGCGTCCCTGGATATTACAGCACTTTGATAAAGAAGTTGAGAAACACTATTGAATTAATAGTTAATCGCTATCAAGACTCTTCAATTAAGGTAAAGGTGATGTTAAATGACCATTTATCTATTTTATTTGTCATTGTTTTCTGTTTGTAAAAATATAATTATGGTTTACAAAATGTGTTTTTGGGTGTGTAAGGAATTATTTAGATTGACATTATTTCATGTGAAAAATTGTTTCATTTTTCATACTATTTGGAACGTGTTAAGAATAAAAACCGAGGTACCAAGGCACTAATAGCTCTAGGAAATAAAATTAAGCCTTTTTGTGTGTGTACAAGTATCTTGATTCATCTCGTATTTTATCAAACTGTGGTAACTCTCCTGATGTTCTTAGCGTTTTCCTCGGTAAGGTCCACTTGGTTACTGGCGGCCACAAGGTCAGGGACCTGAGGGTCAAATGAATGCAGAGTTAGTGGAGAAGGACCACTGTTCGTCAGCGCCTCTGCTTAGTGCCGGTGCATGGTCTACAAAAGAAAAAAAATGCTGGGGTCTCTGATAAGCGCCGGGTCAAAAAACATTTGCGTTAACCGCTGTGGCTGTAGGCAACCTCCAGATTCCACCCTTCATTGACATCTTACCTTGTCAGTGCTGACCAACTCCTCCTTGCTATGAATTCCCATGATTAGTTCATTGTTAACTGCATCTGCAGGGGGGGAGAAATGTACTTTTAGTCTGATCTAACCTCACAATCACCTAAGGCAGGGGTGTCAGACTCATTTTAGATCGGGGGCCACATGGAGAAAAAATCTACTCCCAAGTGGGCCGGACTGGTAAAATCACGGCACGATAACTTAAAAATAAAGACAACTTCAGATTGTTTTCTTTGTTTAAAAATACAACAAGCACATTCTGCAATTGTACAAATCATTATGTTGTTGGGGGTCTATTTACTATTTACTATTTACACTTACATGTTGCGGTTAATAGTATTATATCTTTATTTGTCGTTATTTATATTTTCTGAATAAATTGTGTGATATTGTTCATCAGTCAACTTATTGGTGTTAATTTTCAATCTATCAAGATAAAAAAATTACATCGAAATCAAATTACAGTATGTTATTTATGTAGTTTGATTAGAGATGTCGGAAATTATCGGTATCGTTTTTTTTATTATCGGTATCGGGCGTTTTTTTTTTTTAATTAGTTTTTTGTTTTTAAATTAAATCAACATAAAAAACACAAGATACACTTACAATTAATACACCAACCCAAAAAAAAACTCATTCACACTCATTCACACATAAGGGTTGTTTCTTTCTGTTATTAATATTCTGGTTCCTAAATTATATATCCATATATATCAATACGGTCTGCAAGGGATACAGTCCGTAAGCACACATGATTGTGCGTGCTGCTGGTCCACTAATAGTACTAACCTTTAACAGTTAATTTTACTCATTTTCATAAATTACTAGTTTCTATGTAACTGTTTTTATATTGTTTTACTTTCTTTTTTATTCAAGATTTTTTTTTTAATTTATCTATCTTATTTTATTTTTTTAAAAAGGACCTTATCTTCACCATACCTGGTTGTCCAAATTAGGCATAATAATGTGTTAATTCCACAGCTGTATATATCGGTTGATATCGGTATCGGTTGATATCGGTATCGGTAATTAAGGGTTTGGTCAATATCGGAATATCGGCAAAAAAACATTATCGGACATCCCTAAGTTTGATCATTTTCCTCGACTGATGTACTAACATCATGCGGTTTATTTTGTCCATATTTAGCTTCATCTACAAAGATACAAATAACTGCTATTGGGTCATCCAGTGGACACATTCAGAACAGCTGTTTCTTTCATTAAAACATTTCAAGTTAATTTTTATATTTGGCAAACTCATGCCGCGGGCCGGATAAAACCTGTTAGCGGGCCTGATCCAGCCCTGGGGCCGTACGTTTGACACCCCTGACCTAAGGTCTGGTTCCGTGCAAGGAGGTTCTGGCTTTGAATCTCGACTTCAGTGTATTTACAATGTTTTTGGATTGGTAAAAGTACAATTAAAGACGTCTTTTTGAGAAAATCCAAAGACTCACTTGTGATGCCTTCACTGGCGTACCCCAAGTTGACCTTCCCCCCTGTGGCGTTTGCACGTAGTCTGAGGCCGTTGTACGGTTCCTCCAACCTACAAATGCCGGAATGAGCAAAGATTACTTTTACATCCCAGCCACTTTGTCAATAAGAGGAAATACTTTGTGGAATCAGTCATTAATTGACTGAATGTACGTTGAGGCAATTGAGGCTAAATTGAGTGCACTACTTGGCTGTCACCAGCAGGGGCGCTGCTAATGATGACATCAGGGGATGTTCTGTCCATGCAGACCTCTTTTATGGGCAGCAATATTCCTCTGACGGACCTGTTCGCCAAATCTGTGCTTTTTGCCTCCCCAGGAAATTAAACGTATATTTACATGATAAGGTTAACTGTAAAATATGTTTTGTTATGCTGCAAATTGATCTGCTTGAATGTTTAATAAAAACAATTAAGGGGATTAGTTTAATCTATTTTGAACACTGAAAAAAAAGAAGCATTTGTTGCCTGCTTCTTAAAATGTACGCATTTAAAAAAAGGATGGATGGATTATCATTTCAATCCTTAAGAAATGTTGGTTTTACATATTTGCATTATTCCTTATCCCAGCTATATGTTAAGTCCTGAAAACAATTTTTTTTAATGTTTTAAATGTTAAAATTGAGTTATTTGCGGGGTCACTGGGTTTTCACGCATCTCTGTTGCTAACACATTCATCTAAGCACAGTCCAGATACCTGAGTTATTTTTGTTATTTGTTTACATTTTTATTGAATCACTATTAAGGATGGGTACCTTTCACATTTGAATCAATATGGTACCAATTCCTGGTACCTGGAAATCAATACCTGTACTTTGTGTGTCTTCAAATATATAAATGAATATACACTGTTTTTATTATGTAATACTGAGCTTTGCCATCCAGTTATCTTGCTTTCTCACACCAATGTGTCTCATTTGCAAGTATTATGTAGATTTTGCATGCAGTTGCAATTCCAAACGTTAGATGGCAGTACTGTATAGTCCACATGGTGTTGTCTTAGCCAGGAAGTAGTCTTTGCCATTAAGTTGAATGTGCCAGTCTTGTCTTTTGTTGAGTACTACAAATACAATATTTACAGTGTAGACCAGTGGTTCTCAAATGGGGGTACGCGTACCCCTGGGGGTACTTGAAGGTATGCCAAGGGGTACGTGAGATTTTTTCAAAATATTCTAAAAATAGCAACAATTAAAAAATCCTTTATAAATATAAATAAAAAATCTTTTTTTACAAATAGTTCAAGAAAGACCACTACAAATGAGCAATATTTTTGCACTGTTATACAATTTAATAAATCAGAAACTGATGACATAGTGCTGTATTTGACATCTTTATCTCTTTTTTTCAACCAAAAATGCTTTGCTTGGATTAGGGGGTACTTGAATTTAAAAAAAATTCACAGGGGGTACATCACTGAAAAAAGGTTGAGAACCACTGCTATAGACAATACCGTAAGTATTATAGTTATCACACAGAAGCTGCTTGATTGTAACGTGCATCTTACTTGTAGTCTTCATCACCAAATTTGGAGGTGTTAAAATTGCCATGTAAAATTGCTAATGCTAATCAGTAGCATGTATATGGCATAACCAATGTAGCGCATTTTAAAGAAAGTGGAGTCTTACTGTACTTTTAAGCGCCTACTTCTTGCTTTGTTGGTATGGAAAAGTGTAACATTACCTAGAGGCAATCCAACTGAGTGCTCGATCTCCTGTTTCATGACCAAGTGCCCAACATGACGTCACGTTTAAGAAAAGTATCGAAATATGGCGATATTTCACCTGAATCTATACCCTGTAGCAGCGATGGGCCGTCAGGGCCAGCTAGGCCTTTTCTTCTGGCCTAACATAAATCATGACTATAAATTGATAAAAGTTTATTCTATTTTCAATTTACTTTCCCTAAATATATACAAATATTCATCGAATTCTCTTTCAGTACTGCTTTTTTTTACGTTAGAGCTCTTATCCAATTAAAATTCAGCTAGCTTGTTGCCAGCGCTGAATGAATTCTGCCGGATCAGTTGACAAGTTGTTGACTGTAGGCCTTCCGAGGTTACCACACGTTGAGCCGGGGAACGTGACGTTAACGTCTCCTGTGATTGGCTATGCAAATAAACCGAGTCAGTCAACCGTTGATTATGTTGCAGATCCTGTATAGGTATACTGTACTTGCAAGGCCATTTTCAAGAAGGATATTTCAAGAGAAGCTAGATCTCTGCTGACTAAATTAGGAGCCTTTGTTTGTTTACTTACTAATAAAAGACAAGTTGTCTTTTATGTTCACTATTTTATTTAAGGACAAACTTGCAATAAGAAACATATATTTAATGTACCATAAGATTTTTTTGTTAAAATAAAGCCAATAATGACATTTTTTGTGGTCCCCTTTATTTAGAAAAGTACCGAAAAGTATCAAAATAATTTTGGTACCAGTACCAAAATATTGGTATCGGGACAACACTACAACAAGGAAATGGCACAGATTAGGAGGAATGGCCCTGAATATGAAACTAGCATGGAAACAGGAGTTCAGAACTTTCACATAATCTCATCCCTTTACAAATAATACAAGCCATTGTTTGTCACTTGTTTGACTTCAGAGGCATTATTTTTGGTTCAAATTCTAAACGGTGACGTGCCTTAGGGACCGCTTTCCTCGCAAAAGAGCACTTCATTAGGGGACTTGTTTTTTTGGTTTTTTTTATCATGAAGTGCACTGCCAGTGACAACAGAAAACAGTTTTATTACACCGAGGCTGCCGCCGGGAAACACAATAAACTGCTGCGGAGCAAAATGCTGACAAACACAAGGCCCACTATATCTCTCCCTGAGAAGGAGGCGAAGACATCTCAAATATTATGTGGCTACCAAACGTAATGTCTACTTAATAGGCGCAATTTTTTACTTTATTTTCTTGGGCGACAATAAGGAAAGCTTTATTGGTAATTCCAACACTATAGGGGACGATTCCACTGTGGCTGACCTTAAAGGAACCCTCTATAGAACTGACCATATTGGCTCTTATTTACTAGTTCTGGAACTAAAAATGATGTCTATAGGTAAAATGTCCACCAAAAATAGAAACATTAGTGATTTTAGCACATTTATGAACACATACTTTTAGCTCCAAAATGTGTGTGTGTGTGGGGGGGGGGGCTGCATCAGCCTGCTGATGTCACCTACAGAAGCCAGACTAAAAACCGGAGGCAAGTTTATATTGCATAATATGTGTTTTGGTAGTATCTTCATCCCAAATCCCGTTATTATAAGGAATGATTAAATATGTCAGCCAGATGCACTGTTGCAGGTTGTAGCAATACAACTAAAGTAGGGGTCTGCCTGCATACATTTCCAAATTATGTTAAAGGAGAACATTATCACAATTTCAGAAGGGTTAAAACCATTAAAAATCAGTTCCCAGTGGCTTATTTTATTTTTCGAAGTTTTTTTCAAAATTTTACCCATCACGCAATATCCCTAAAAAAAGCTTCAAAGTGCCTGATTTTAACCACCCCTCCATTTTCCTGTGACGTCACACAGTGATGCCAACACAAACAAACATGGCGGATAGAACAGCAAGGAATAGCAACATTAGCTCGGATTCAGACTCGGATTTCAGCGGCTTAAGCGATTCAACAGATTACGCATGTATTGAACCGGATGGTTGTAGTGTGGAGGCAGGTAGCGAAAACGAAATTGAAGAAGAAACTGAAGCTATTGAGCCATATCGGTTTGAACCGTATGCAAGCGAAACCGACGAAAACGACACGACAGCCAGCGACACGGGAGAAAGTGAGGACGAATTCGGCGATCGCCTTCTAACCAACGATTGGTATGTGTTTGTTTGGCATTAAAGGAAACTAACAACTATGAACTAGGTTTACAGCATATGAAATACATTTGGCAACAACATGCACTTTGAGAGTGCAGACAGCCCAGTTTTCATCAATTAATATATTCTGTAGACATACCCTCATCCGCTCTCTTTTCCTGGGGGTCTGGCGGCAGATTTCTTTGACTTTATCGTTGGAAATGCATCTGCTTTGAGTGTCGCAGGATATCCACACATTCTTGCCATCTCTGTCGTAGCATAGCTTTCGTCGGTAAAGTGTGCGGAACAAACGTCCAATTTCTTGCCACTTTCGCATCTTTGGGCCACTGGTGCAACTTGAATCCGTCCCTGTTCGTGTTGTTACACCCTCCGACAACACACCGACGAGGCATGATGTCTCCAAAGGTACGGAAAACAGTCGAAAAAACGGAAAATAACAGAGCTGATTTGACTCGGTGTTTGTAATGTGTTTGAGAAAATGGCGGATAGCTTCCCGATGTGACGTCACGTTGTGACGTCATCGCTCCGAGAGGGAATAATAGAAAGGCGTTTAATTCGCCAAAATTCACCCATTTAGAGTTCGGAAATCTGTTAAAAAAATATATGGTCTTTTTTCTGCAACATCAAAGTATATATTGACGCTTACATAGGTCTGGTGATAATGTTCCCCTTTAATATAAGGAAATTATGGACCTCTCCAATCAAACTGACTCACGCAAAATGGGACGGACGGAGCAAGAGGAGTGTAATTGTCGGCGATTATTTTAATGATTCTGAATGAAAAATAAAGGTTTTGGTCGGAAAAACAGATAGAAAAGCAGACTCGGTGCTCAGAAACAAAATAAAAATGAGGTAAGTTAAGGTTTATTTTGCATCCTCTTCTACTGATGTTTTCCCCAAGATACTTGAGGAATTACTTAAGGAAGCAGAAGCTATGCTCGTGATAATAATGTTAAGTTTTGAAGTAATCATGGCTCCAAAAACATGCAGTTAAGTAATCAAAGTAATAATTTTACTTTATCTACATAGGGGGCCCCATATGGTGTCTGGCGATGGAAAGGGGGGCGTTCCAAGAACAGTTGGTTATCTACTGATTACTCAAATTAATTGATATTATACGAAATGACTGCAAGATTCATTTTCATAGGCAAAACATGCATAAAGAGAAATTGTTAGTGTAATTTGAACGTTGAGGGTCCTTTAATTGCACTTTTTTGAGGATGTTGTCGATCATTCACATTCCTTATGCAAGACAATAACAAAATGCATTTCTTTTTTTCATGCATTCTAAGTCGTAAATAAACGCTAACAAAAGTCAGCTAACAATGGAGGTAATGAGAATCGCCCTGTTCCGCCTCTAAAAAACATTAAATAACCTCCATTATCCTTGTATATACATGCTGTACGTACATATTTAATGTAGTAACGGGCACATTCGTAATAACATGTAAAATGTACGTATTTTGATTATTCATTTCAGTGAAGCATCATAACGTTCGCTTTTCTCTTCTACAACAACAACACTGCTACTCATTGCAGACTTTGTGCAAGCCAACAAAAATTACATAGGGATAGAGATGTCAGATAATGGCTTTTTTGCCAATATCCGATATTCCGATATTGTCCAACTCTTAATTACCGATTCCGATATCGATATATACAGTCGTGGAATGAACACATTATTATGCCTAATTTTGTATATATATACAAAATTATTGTATAAAAAAAATAATTAAATATACGGATTATTTATACTGTATATATATATATATATATATATATATATATATAATCCGTTCATGAATGAGTATATCCGTTCGGCCACCGTGTTCAATGGAGAAGTCTGATCTACAAAATGTTCAGGCAAAATACCTCTTCCCCTTCGAGCTGTCCTGGATGAACTGAAATAATTTTTTCCAATTATTTTGTCACTTGCAAGCGTACTTCTTCTTCTTACTCGTCGTCGCCATGTCTCTTCTTCGTTCTTCTGCTTTGTATCTGTTATGTTTTTGGACATTACTACTTGCCGTAGTTTTGAAGCAATGCATGATGGGAATCCGGATGTTGTGTGTCAGTGTATTAACGTGCCGGCTGAAATAAACACACGCTGAGAAATAGCTCTGTGCCTGCCTACTTTATGGGTTATAGATAATAATAATAATAATACATTTTATTTATAAGGTGCCTTTCTGGGCACTCAAGGACACCGTACAAAATCACAACAATAAAATCAAATTGGATAAAAAAAACAACAACAAAGAGAAAAGAAAAGATGATTACAATGGATAAGCAGTCAGGAATAGGTAAACCTATGGATAATGGAGACATATATAACCTTTTCAGGTGAAAGAGGACGCTAAAGGCAGTGCCTTTAAGGCATGCCCCCAATATTGTTGTCCGGGTGGAAATCAGGAGAAATTCGGGAGAATGGTTGCCCCGGGAGATTTTCGGGAGGGGCACTGAAATTTGGGAGTCTCCCGGGAAAATCGGGAGGGTTGGCAAGTATGACTTATACATACATACATACATACTTACGTATAGGGATGTCCGATAATGGCTTTTTGCCGATATCCGATATTGTCCAACTCTTTAATTACCGATATCAACCGATACCGATATCAACCGATATATACAGTCGTGAAATTAACACATTATTATGCCTAATTTGGATAACCAGGTATGGTGAAGATAAGGTTGTTTTTTTTTTATTAATAAAATAAAATAAAATAAATAAATGTAAAACATTTTCTTGAATAAAAAAGAAAGTAAAACAATATAAAAACAGTTACATAGAAACTAGTAATTAATGAAAATTAGTGAAATTAACTGTTAAAAGGTTAGTACTATTAGTGGACCAGCAGCACGCACAATCATGTGTGCTTACGGACTGTATCCCTTGCAGACTGTATTGATATATATTGATATATAATGTAGGAACCAGAATATTAATAACAGGAAGAAACAACCCTTTTGTGTGAATGAGTGTGTTTTTTGGGTTGGTGCACTAATTGTAAGTGTATCTTGTGTTTTTTATGTTGATTTAATAAAAAAACCAAAAAAAATTGATACCGATAATAAAAAAAAACGATACCGATAATTTCCGATATTACATTTAAACGCATTTCTACTTACGTATTTTACAACTTAGAATGCATTAAAAAAAAACATGTGTTCTTGTCTTACATAACGATTGTGAATGATAGGCAAAATTCCAAAAAAAGTGCAGTTCCCCTATAATGTAGTTAGAGATACTGTAAGAGTGAGGTCTTACCCCAGTGCTTCCTGTTTGCTTCCCTCTGAAAAACACACAAAAAAGGGAGGTTTATAGCGGAATAATAGCACAAACGTTATTATTCCTGGTGCACTGACCGTGCCAACTCGGTGCATCTTAAGGATATGAACGCTATAAAACACGCCGGCGATTATGAGTGTAGAATTCAGCAGCGAGTTGGAGCCTAATGAGTTTTCTAACAAGGCGTCACGCTCCAAACCCAGCATCGCAAGAGTGTCGACAATGTTAGCCCCGCGAGACGTATAAAACTGTTGCCTTTTTTCATCATTAAATGAATCCTACCCTACTAGTCTCCAAGGGTGGACCGGAGGAGATCCTTGTAGTTTTCCAATAATTGCAGAAGCACACATTGCTTCCTGTGCGCGCACACACACACACACACACACACACGGCTGGATTAAAGTGAGCAGCAAAGCACCTTCATTGACATGCAAAACGTTCCCCTCGCAGTTTATTTCACCGTCTCAAATGTTAAGATGCAAGAACGCGAGCGGCGGCAAAAGGAGCACAATAAGCTCTGATCCGTGGTAGTGGTAGCACAATCAGTCACGGGGATTACGACAACTTCTAAATGCGCCACTCAGGGCCACAACCTCCAGCAGCGATGCCCTCATTGCCACACTTTACGCTGCATATTTCACCTTAGCAGCCTTATTAGAGGCTTCCTAAGTATCGACTTCTCGGTCTAAGGGCAGCAGTCGTTGCAAATCAGATGAGGAGTTGCAGTAAAGATGTCGCGCCCGGCAGCCACTTTAATGGGCCTTGTAGCGTTTCTAGCGCAACATCTACAGGGGCGTCAACAAACATATTTCATGGACTCTTCCTACTTTAGGCACTTTTCTTTCCAACAATTTATGACTAATCTCAAACAACTGCTACAAGTCAAAGTTACGGTAGCGGAATGGTAGTTGAGTTGAGTCGAGTTTGAGTTTGTGTTTATTTGGAACATGCATGCATACAACATGATACATCACAATCTCCAGTTTCTCAATTTTTTTATTTTATTTTATTTTATTTATTTTTTTATTTCAGGCAATGACAAAGAAGTACAAGTTGACAAAACATAATAATATAAATTAATATAGTGCATTAATAATATAAATTAATATAGTGCAATTCAACATGTTCGAAAAGGAGTAGGAAGAAGCAGAGCTTATTTAATCCTACCCCCTTTTTCCTTTATATGCACTGCAAAAAGTCAGTGTTCAAAAACAAGAAAAAAAAAAAAAAAACTAAAATTAGGGGTATTTTATTTGAACTAAGCAAAATGATCTGCCAATAGAACAAGAAAATTTGGCTTGTCAAGACTTTCCAAAACAAGTCAAATTAGCTAACCTCAACCAACCCAAAAAGACCTTAAAGGGGAACATTATCACCAGACCTATGTAAGCGTCAATATATACCTTGATGTTGCAGAAAAAAGACCATATTTTTTTTTTACCGATTTCCGAACTCTAAATGGATGAATTTTGGCAAATTAAACGCCTTTCTATTATTCGCTCTCGGAGCTATGACGTCACAACGGGAAGCAATCCGCCATTTTCTCAAACACATTACAAACACCGAGTCAAATCAGCTCTGTTATTTTCCGTTTTTTTGACGGTTTTCCGTACCTTGGGGACATCATGCCTCGTCGGTGTGTTGTCGGAGGGTGTAACAACACGAACAGGGACGGATTCAAGTTGCACCAGTGGCCCAAAGATGCGAAAGTGGCAAGAAATTGGACGTTTGTTCCGCACACTTTACCGATGAAAGCTATGCTACGACAGATATGGCAAGAATGTGTGGATATCCTGCGACACTCAAAGCAGATGCATTTCCAACGATAAAGTCAAAGAAATCTGCCGCCAGACCCCCATTGAATCTGCCGGAGTGTGTGAGCAATTCAGGGACAAAGGACCTCGCTAGCACGGCAAGCAATGGCGGCAGTTTGTTCCCGCAGACGAGCGAGCTAAAACCCCTGGATGTCTTGGCTCACACCGTCCCAAAGATGATCAAGAGAAGAATATCAACCCTAGCTTCCCTGGCCTGCTGGCATGAGGGTATGTCTACAGAATATATTAATTGATGAAAACTGGGCTGTCTGCACTCTCAAAGTGCATGTTGTTGCCAAATGTATTTCATATGCTTTAAACCTAGTTCATAGTTATTAGTTTCCTTTAATGCCAAACAAACACATACCAATCGTTGGTTAGAAGGCGATCGCCGAATTCGTCCTCGCTTTCTCCCGTGTCGCTGGCTGTCGTGTCGTTTTCGTCGGTTTCGCTTGCATACGGTTCAAACCGATATGACTCAATAGCTTCAGTTTCTTCTTCAATTTCGTTTTCGCTACCTGCCTCCACACTACAACCATCCGTTTCAATACATGCGTAATCTGTTGAATCGCTTAAGCCGCTGAAATCCGAGTCTGAATCCGAGCTAATGTCGCTATATCTTGCTGTTCTATCCGCCATGTTTGTTTGTATTGGCATCACTATGTGACGTCACAGGAAAATGGACGGGTGTATATAACGATGGTTAAAATCAGGCACTTTGAAGCTTTTTTTTAGGGATATTGCGTGATGGGTAAAATTTTGAAAAAAACTTCGAAAAATAAAATAAGCCACTGGGAACTGACTTTTAATGGTTTTAACCCTTCTGAAATTGTGATAATGTTCCCCTTTAAAATAAGTATATCCTCACTAATAACAAGTGCACTTTTCTTGGTAGAAAAAAAAGAGACCTTTTTGCTCAATATGTTGAAAAATATTCTTAAATGAAGTAAATGCTAGTGCCATTATTTTGACATAATGATATGCGCTCGGCATTACATTTCTTGAAATCAGCAAACTTATACTAAAAACACATTTATTGTTCTCAATGGAAGGCAACAAGGCAATTGCTTGTTACTCTCGGGGTTTCCTCGCCACTCAGGCAAATCATATGGTCTAAAAATTTATTTTTCCATCGATAACATGACATCATCGCGCCAAGTGCGTGCTCTTTCAGTCAATTAGTGTGCATATATACAGCCCGGCCCCCGGCCAAATTTTTTTTACTTGTAATTTTGAAGAATTTATCTGAATGTGCATGAACTATTTCTGTTCAAAATTGTTTGAAATGTCAAATGTTTAAATATTAACTGTCAGTTTACTGTATTGTGCCAACTGTACTACTATATGAGTACGTATTTTCTATATTTTCATTGAAAATAAAACAGCAAAGTCCATTTGGCTGTCATCTGTTTTAATTATGAGACACAATTGTGTCAAAGTCATGATTTTTTTGTTCATGCTTGGAATAAGAAAATATTACTTTAAAAAAAGTAGTTTTATACTTGTGAGTGTTGATGACACAGCTTTGCATCAGTTGATATTCTAGTTTCAAGCATGTTTTACTCAATATAGGTCATCAAATCTCAGCAACAAGCTGTAATATCTTACCGAGATCATTTAGGACCCAAACCCTCAAAACAAGTAAAACACTCTAACATAAAATCTGCTTAGTGAGAAGTATTATCTTATCACACAGAAAATAAGCAAATATCACCCTTATTTGAGATATTTCATCTTACTTAGATTTTAGTTTTTGCAGTGTAGCAGTTACTAAAACTTTTGTTCACTTCCTGTTCTCAATTTATTCACAATATACTCCATAAGTAATAACAATAAAAAATAAATAAATATTAATTAGTAAAGTAAGTTATATTTTATATGGTGAGATAAGTAAGATTATCTAGAAAATTAATGGATGGATGAAATAATTCAGAATGAATCTTTGTACTTGTAAACACTAAGTTTGAAGAGATTCTTGAAGTGGATCATATTAGTACATTGATTTATTTGCTTAATTTATTCCATAATTTAAATCCACATACTGATATACTGAAGGTCTTAAGTGTTGTACGTGCGTACAAATTAAATTACATTTTTCTCTAAGATTATATTTCTCCTCTTTTGTTGAGAGGAATTGTTGTATATTCTTGGGTAGCAAATTATAGTTTGCTTTGTGTATAAATTTAGCTGTTGGCAAATTCACTATGTCGTGGAATTTCAGTATTTTCGATTCAATAGATAAAGGGTTTGTATGTTCTCTATATAGTAGTTTGGTTATGGTTTAAGTTGATTTCGAACATGCACCTATTTCCGGTTCCTTATGAGTATGACACGTCCGAAAAGGACTAGGAAGAGGCAAAGCTTATTGAATCCTAAACCCTTTTTCCATTTCATAGCAATTACAAACACCTTTAATTCACTTCCTATTCTCAATGTGTACACAGTTTAACTCAATACATTATAAAGTTCTCAATAAATAGGTAAATAAGTTGTAATTCACATGAGATGAAAAAGATTATCTCATTTTTCCAATAGCGTTTAAAATCTTAATCAGAATTCTTAAACTTTGTACTTTATAAACACTTTAAGTTTGAACAGTTTATTAAACTGGATGATATTAGTACTTTGATGGATTTCTTTGACTAATCCATTCCATAATTTAATTCCACTTACTTACATATTTAAGGTTTTAAGTGTTGTACATGCATACAATTGTTTTAAATAACGTTTTTCTCCAAGGCTATATTTCTCCTCTTTTGTTGAGTGCATCTTAGACTGCACATAAATACCCATTTTATTATATTTTACATTTAATTGTATTTAATTTGTCATTTTAATTATTCATGCGATTTGCACGCATTTATTTTGTTTTTGTTCCACTGTCAACATTTAAATCCATTAGTCTAATTTATTCCTTAAATCCTAAATTGCAGTATGCTTTAACATATACACTTCAATATATCTTTAAATTATTTTTTTTGGGTGATTTATTATAGATATAGGCATTCTATTCGCATTTTATTTGTTTGTAACATACATTGTAAATGTATGTTAATAAACAAGCATTGCAGCTATTGTTGCTAGGCAGATTAGGTGAATTTGTCTTAAAGCTCAGTAAAAAAATTATCTTATACTACTTTTATTATTATTTTACATATTTTGCGGCTATTTGTTGCCAAGCAGATTTGGCGATTGTGTCTAAAAGCTCAGTAAAAACAAGTACTGTCGTACTTTTATTATTATTTACATATTTTTGCAGCTGCTTGTTGCTATGCAGAATTGATGATTGTGTCCCAAGGCACAGTACAGAAAAAGTATACTACTTTTATCATAATTTACATATATTGCAGTCACTTGTTGCTAGGCAAATTTGGTAATTCTGACCTAAAGCTCATTAAAAAAAAAAGTAGTATAGTAGT